>NC_135837.1:10715000-10802500 GCF_029677425.1 Wolffia australiana | reverse complement strand
GAAAAGAGATGGATAAAAGATATTAATATACTGAAAAGAGAGGAATAAAGAGGGATGCAAAGCTGTAGGGAGATTGAAAGAAAAATAGAAAATGAAGGTTGTGAGTGAGAAAGAAATGGAAAAGGAATAGAGATAATACATTAAGAGGAAAGAGGATAAACATATCGAGAAAGGGAAATAAAGGAAATGAGAGATATAAAGGAGAAAGAGTGATGTGACACTTTGATTCCTTTGAGGCAATTCGTTCTAAACAACAGGAGGAAAAAGAGATGGATATAAGATAGGAAAAAATTGGATATGGATAATGATAATAGAGATGAGGTATATAGTAAGAAGTAATCAAGAAGAAAGAAGAGAATATAAATATATAAAGTGCTAAGTTGGTGAAGAAAAATAAATGATGTGGAGGTAAAGAGAGAGAACAAACATGGAGAGTGGTAAATGGGAAAGATGGAATAGTATGAAGAGATGCACATGCATTATTATATGTTGAGGGGAAGGGAGAGAGAGATGTCGAGAAAATAGAGAGAGACAGAGAAAGGAAGATGGTTAGAGACAAAAAGAATTTGTAACTAGACATAGACAAATAAAACGAGAGGGAGTGAGAAAGGGACAAAGAAAGGGAGGTAGAAAGGTAGAAAGAGAGATGTAGAGAGAAAGAGGAGTGAGAAAGAGACAAAGAGAGGGAGAGAGAAAGAGAGGGAGAGAGAAATAGAAATTTATAGAGAGAGAGAGAGAGAAGGAAAAAGAGATGTAGACGGAGAAAGAGAAGGAAAGAGAAAGAGAGGAATGTGTAGAGAAAAAAAGAGGGAGAGAAAGAGAGATGTATAGAGAGGGAGAGATAGAGACACAGAGAGAGAGAGACAGAGACAGAGGAAGAGATACATAAAAACAGAGAAAGAAAGAGAGATGCAGAGAGAGAAAGAGGAACATACTTACAAAGAGGTAGATAGGGAGAGAAAGAAAGACAGATACAAAGAGAGAGAAAGAGTCATGCAAATAAAGAGCTAGGGAGAGGGAGAAAAAGAGACACAAAAGATGGATAGATTCATACAAAGAAAGAGATAAAGAGAGAGATATGAATTGTGAGATACAAAGAGGAAGAGATAAAGATGCAATTAAAAGAGATATATAGAAAGCGAAAGAAAGAAGGAAAAAAGGAGAGCGAGTGATATATAGAGAGATAGTAAGAGAGATACAGAGTGAGAAATGTAATGATAAAAATACGAGAGATACATAGACAAAAGTACAGAGAGTCACAAGGACAGGGAACGATGTGGAGAGATAGAGATACATAGAGATGTTGGGTCATGGTGCATTGGTTATATGAATCAGAGGCAATTATCGATTCCAAAACGATCATTAAATCAATAAATTATATATACCTTGTGGGAAGCTTGTTCCACCAATGACTTGCTCACTCTAAGATTGTTTTGATGGCGTTCATTTGCCTGGACTCTAGAAGTATTCACACGATCACATTGCTCTTGGGTCTCGACTTCTTCTCCAACTCTACTTGAAAATATTGAAGATCTCGTTATTATAAAGAATCTCTCCTTGATTAAGTGGAGAAGTGATAAAAATGGAGAAACGGGGTGGGGCGAGGTTTAACTTGCCTAGGTACCTAAAATGGGTGCCCTTTCACTTATTTATATTTTACTTAAGTTTTTTCTCAAAAACCCATTAAGTAAAATATATTTACCAATTCCTGTATGATCTTATGCATGTGATCCATGTGTCATTCTAGTTAGTAAATTGAGTGGATCAATAATATTTATTAGCCAACCTTATTAATTGACTATGTTATCATATATATATTAACTTAGGATCGCTTAAACCTAATTAATAGGCTAATTTTCCAGCTTATGGGGTGCCAAGCTACACCTCATGCTTTAAAAAATATCGAGTAGTATTTGAATTCTCTCATCGAACCTTTGTTGTCATTGATTACCGTATATGTATAATCTTCATTTACGTGAAACTCTCGAATGAATTAGGGTATGGTTGAGTGTCAAACCCTAATCCATCATTTAATAGCATTGATGCGTAACAAGGTTCATTGGAGAATACCTTCTCTTATACCCCACATCCTGGATAGGGATTTTTTGCATAGTCTTCCATGAGTCAATCTCCTTTTATACTGAGGGCGGATGATCTCGTCTTGACAAATCAATCATCTCTGTGAGCTTCTTACTACATCCGAGCTATGACTTGTTTGAATTTAGTAGTTAGAGACTTTTAAGTTGTCGAAATATTGTTGTCCATCAACAACCGTGACATAGACGTGATTAATGTTTACGTATATTAACATTCAAAGATTTGTCTGAACAATTAAGTGAAATATTTATCTAAAGAGTAGCTAGTATTTGGCCTTAGTGTCACCACATTAATACCTACAAGATCAACCATAACTATCGTATAAGTATGATCATATTATACTATTCAATTTGGATAATTTGATGTCCACCTAGATTATCTATCGAATAGGAATATAAAAGATATGTTCAAAGACTAACAATCACTGTATTATTATTTCATCATAATTGACTTGGCCATTGCACATATTCGTGTTGTTGAGTATTTGTCCTTAGTGTCACCACACTAGAATAAGAATGACCTAATATTTTAATCAATGAACTTAAATAAAAACATGGTGGTGTGATATGGCTTGGCGTCCACATTATATATCAAGATAGAGGTACAAAGATAGAAATATATGCATGTGATCCTATAGGCCAATGTGTACATTAAGATAGAGTTACATAGGGAGACAGATACATTGTTAGGTATACATAGATAGGGATACATATATACATTGACATAAACACATACATTCATACGTAGAGAAAGATGCATATATATCTATCCTATTGTATGAATAGAAAGAAATATATGTGTGTGTGAGAGATATATGCATGAGAAAGAGGAGAGTGTAGAGAGTGAGATAAAAATATGAGAGAGATATGTATGAGAGAAAAGAGGAGAGAGAAATATAAATATAAGGGAGATATGTATGAGAGCAAAGAGGAGAGGAATATAGAGAAAGTGGAAGATAAAGAGAGAGTGAAATAGAGAGATAGAGAGAGACATATATGGATAGATAATTAGAGAGAGAGCAAGAGAGATAGAGATAGATAGAGATAGATAGAGATAGATAGAGATAGATAGAGAGATATAAATAGATAGAGAGAGAGAGAGCAATAGAGATAGAGATAGATAGAGATAGATAGAGATAGATAGAGAGAGATATAAATAGATAGCGAGAGAGCGAGAGAGATAGAGATAGATAGAGAGATATATAGATATATAGCGAGAGCTCAAGATAGAAAGATAGAGAGATAGGTGGAAAGATATAGAGAATGTGTGAGAGAGATAGAGAGAAAGAGGTGGATAGAGATATAGAGAGATTAATAGATAGATAGATATAGATAGATAGAAAGAGAGCGATAGAGATGGATATATAGATAGAGATAGAGAGAGTGTGTAAGATAGAGAAATAATAGAGAGATAGATAGATAGCTGGAGAGAGAGTGAGTGAGTTAGAGAGAGAAGAAAGATAGATAGAGAGAAGAGAGATAGATAAATAGAGAGAGATAGAGGTAGTGAGTGAGATAGAGAAAGAAGAGATAGATTGAAATAGAGAGAGCGAGTAAGATAGAGAGATAGACTGAAATAGAGAGAGAAGAGAGATAGATAAATAGAGAGAAATATAGATAGATAGAGAGAGAGAGAAGAGAGATAGATAGAGCGATGTATAGATAGATAGATAGATAGCTAGGTAGATAGAGATAGATTGAGAGAGAGAGGAGAGATAGATAGATAGAACGATGGAGAGAGAAAGAGAGAGAGAGGAGAGAGGAGAGATAGATAGAGAGAGAAAATAGAGATAGATAGAGCGATGGATAGAGAGAGAGAATAGAGATAGATAGATAGAGCGATAGATAGATAGAGAGAGAGAGAGAGAGAGAGAGAGAGAGAGAGAGAGAGAGAGAGAGAGAGAGAGAGAGAGAGAGAGAGAGAGAGAGAGAGAGAGAGAGAGAGAGAGAGAGAGAGAGAGAGAGAGAGAGAGAGAGAGATTCCTCTGCTGAAGATCGAAGAGGCGGCCGGAGAAAAAGAGTGATCTTTTAGCTCCCCATTCCGTCTGTCCCCATCTTCTTCCCCAACCCAGTTCCCCTCCTCTCCCCCTCTCTTCCCCTTCCAAATGGCGTCCATACCCTGCTCCATATCCCTCAACCTCTCCTCCATGGCAGCCCCGGTGAATCGCCTCGCCCCCTCTTCATCTTCATCGTCCTCTTCTTCTTCTTCGGTGGCTTCGTCCCAGTTCTTGGGTTCGAGGGGGCGGCTGGGGAGCTTGATGGGTTGTCACAGTCTTCGGGCGAAGGTGGGAATCTCCAATGTCAGAGGCGGCGGGGCCAGGTGCTGGTTCAGGTTCGGGAGCCGCGGCATGGACGCGGAAGGGGCCGGCATCTATGGCAGCCAGTCTCGCGACGATTTCGACCGCGACGATGTCGAGCAGGTTGTCTCTTCTGCGTTCAATCTAATTTCTTTCTTTTCTCGAGTTATCTTGAGTTATCTTTCCTGCTCGCCCATCATCTTAGCTATTGGATTTGAAAGTGGGATGATTCTTTGTTGTTATTTTCTTATTTTGGGGTTCTGTGTTTGATCTTGCTATCAATTTCTGTCTCGAGACAGAGACATAGAGATATGTGTCTGTTTCTTCTTCATCATCTCATCAATTGTTGAAATGAATTTCGGTTATAGATAGATGATGGATAGATAGATCTTGAGATAGATATTTCTTTCTTCCTCCCCTCCCATCCTCTCATCATTTATCCTAATTAATTTTGGACATAGATAGATAGAGCTTGAGATAGATATTTTTTTCTTCTTCCTTTGTTATCGTCTCATCATTTATCCTTCTGAATATTTGATTTAGGGTCTTAATTGTTCGTTCAACATGCCCCCCTCTCTCTCATCAATTGTTCCTTCAACATTCCCCTCTCGCTCTCATCATCTCGTCATTTATCCTTCTAAAATTTTGTTTAGGGTCTTTATTGTTCCTTCAACATTCCCCTCTCTCTCTCATTAATCGTTCCTTCAACATTCCGCTCTCTCTTTCATCGTCTCGTCATTTTTCCTTCTGAATGTTTGATTTAGGGTCTTAATTGTTCCTTCAACATTTCCCCCTCTCTCATTAATTGTTCCTTCAACATTCCCCTCTCTTTCTCGTCATCTCATCATTTGTCCTTCTGAATGTTTGATATAGGGCCTTAATTATTCCTTCGACATTCCCCTCTCTCTCATCATCTCATCATTTATCCTTCTGCATGTTTGATATAGGGCCTTAATTGTCCCTTCAACATTCCCCATCTCTCTCTCATTAATTGTTGCTTCAACATTCCCCTCTCTTTCATCTCATCGTTTATCCTTCTGAATTTTTGATTTAATGTCGTAATTGTTCCTTCAACTTTCCTCTCTCTCTCTCTCTCTCATCTTGTTACTTCTTTCTTGATCATCATCCCAGCTCTTGGATTCATAAGTGAAAAGATTTTTATTTTTTATAATTTGCTTATTTTGGGTCTCTGTATTTGATCTCGGCATTAATTTTTAGTTTTTTCTGCTCTCGCTTTGCCTCGCCTTACTCATTTTATTGTTTGAGTTGCTCTAATTTGCTATTTTCTGTTGGGATCTTATCCTGAACAGTAGAGGAAAAGAATACAAAAATAAAGAGATGAAGATAGATAGCGAGATAGAGAGATAAGTGGATGAATGGATGGAGGAAGAGGTATTTTGGTAGATAGATAGATAGGTTGACCGAGAGACCTATGGACATACGGACAGATAAATAGTTAGACTGTTAGGTAATATTTTTTTGATCTTCCTCGATCATCATCTCGGCATATCTCCCGTTGAATTTTGTAAGTAGGAAACATGAGCTATTCCAGTAGTTCCTTCTGTATCTATAATTAGCTATTCCATTAGCTTTTCTTACTTTTTTTCTTTAGCAGTGCATAGACATTTTCGCTAGAATTTCCGAAATGGTTTAATTTGTTAAATATTCATAAGCATATGATATTATCCTGTTATTTTCTTTGATTTCGATGGGTAAGTTGATTGATGAAACAAGATTGAAATCTGATTTCGTTAAGCCACTGAATCTTCCATAAAATATCGTGCATAGCTGCTGCCCTGAAATTTTTGCAAAAATATATTTCATTTATCTTTTTTAAAATTACGTTTTAATTTATGAAAGATGAAAGCTTGAGCTTGATCTAATTATACGCATTTCCTAGTTATGTCTGATGGGCTCGCCTAATTTCAGATCCTTCATTTCTGGTAGTAAAAAATAGTTTTACAACGTCAATATGGAGGTTGTCCATTTGCTTTTCGTATTAAGAAAATTATTAGTTGGGCCTATTCTGTGAGCTTTATCGTAAATATCATGTCGGGCTTATATTATGATATAGCCCTGAAATGGGCGAATAAGAAATATCCTGGTCAACACATTCATACCCCCTTGGATATGCATTTGATAGACCTATTTGACGAATGATCTATTGAAGTTTTTCCATGCACGATTGAGGTGTATATGGTTATCAAAAGTTCTTGAGGCATAGGCAAATCTTGCTTTTCTTGTTTTTTTTATCTCTTGCCCTTTCCTATCCTATCTTCCTGTTCATTTTCTTGATTCTAGATAGATCGCCAAGTGACATTATCATGTTATTGTTACTCTCGGTCTGCCATTATTTTCATTTTAATTCTCGTGAGGATGTGTAATATACTTTTGCAGTGTAATCTAGAGAAAGAAAGAGAAACATTATCTTTTATGATGTATCTAGTTAGAGAAATGAGGGATGGGATCTTTAAGTTTCCTCTTCAATGTGGGTATTTTAAGAACTAGATACATTGGTAGAGGGAAATAATTCCCGTGTTTTATGTTTATATTCCATGTTATATCCTTGAGAGAGAAAGAGGAACTTTATCTTTATGAATGAACCTATTCTCAGAAGATTTCATTGAGCGTGTGGTTGGGAGTATATACGTAGTAAAAGGAAGAAAATGAGAGAGCGAGCTTTTATTTGTTTGTGGCGCATATTGTTTAGACTGATACGATTGAGAGATCTCCTATGTTTTACATTTCATTTTTCACATTGGGGTCATCTCTAGAGGTAGAAAGAGGAAATTAATGATTATACCGTGCATGCCGGTAGGTAAAGGAGAAAAAAGAGAAAAAAACTTTATGTTGCATGGATCATGAGTAATAAATAAATTGATAGAGAAGGAGTCCTGTGTTTCAAGTTATATATTTTTTGCATTTTTTTTGAAGAATATATATTTTTGAGTTATCTAAAGCAACTGAGAGAGGACTTTGAAGTTTCATAAATAAATGCATTCACAGATTTGATGATCCTGCAATTTCGACATCAATTTCTATCCTCTAGTTTACCATCCTTGCCTCATTTTCAAATTTTCGCTTTTGAGAGAAAGAAAGAGTGCAATTTGAGAGAGAAAATGTGACGTGGTTGTGTGGGCAGTACTTCAATTACATGGGGATGTTAGCGGTGGAGGGAACATATGACAAGATGGAGGCATTACTGGGCCAGAATATCCATCCAGTGGATATCCTTCTGCTCATGGCAGCCTCCGAAGGGGATAAGCCGAAGATAGAAGAACTGATGAGGGCCGGTGCCAACTTCGATGTTAAAGATGTTGATGGAAGGACTGCCCTCGAGCGCGCCACGAGTGATGAGATCCGTGACCTCATCCTTAGCCTTGCCAAAGCCTCGAAGTCGAGTCGCTAAGTAAAGCCCTCTCACCTTGCCATGTTCTTCTACATCTTCTTCATTTTTCTTATTCTAAGTTTTGGGTAGAGTTTTGAGGATTTTTATTTTTTATATTGGAGGTTCTGACTGGGCAGCTGGATCTCTAGATATGTGGACTTATACACCAGCCTGTTCTACTACTGGTTGGAAAATAATCCTCGTGTAGCTGTACTGTTTTTTCAGTTTTTTACACAGTGAGAATTTCCTTTTCCTTACCTTGAGGTAGATATATTCCACTTCCTTTGATGGGAGAGCATCATGTTTTTCCTAAAATGTTCTATGCCCAATCATTACCTTTCATTCGAATCGCAGGAAGAGATTTTGATTACCTACTTTATTGTCTTTGCTCCCCATTTTCGCCCCTAATATAAAGGTATGCCTGACAGTACCTTTTATCTCCATGGATATATGATATCATCCTGTTTATAACACCATCTATGAATATATGTATTGTTTTTCTACTGAAAACGATACATTTTAATGGCCTAAATAGCAGATCTGTTTTTGAAGCATGATCTGGCTTTCTTTAAATCACATAGCCTAAGCAAAATAATTTTGTGAATTTTATTTTATTTTTCAGAACATGCCATTAATTTTCAAGACATGAAGTAATGATGTCAATATATTGGCTTAAGTTAGACATGGTTCCACCATCAGGATGTCTGGTACATGGCTCAGAGGGATGTGGGATTTAAAATCTGTTGTGTCAAACAGAAGCAAATTCAAAATTCTACATATTTGAAACTTCTTTGAATGATCTCAATTCACTGGGAGTTGTTCGAGGGAGATCAAATCCTGATGCCCATGGTCGAGAGAAAGAGAAGAGTGCGCGCATAAACAAAGTAAGAAAACCCTGAACATCTTGCACCAGGGCAATCACCTGAACAATATCCAAATTAGAAAATCATAACGGTCGTATTTTCATAGACATTACAGGGGCATGTATGCACAATTACAAAATAAAGGGATACAAATTTATTAGAAGATGAGACATCATCACTCTGCTGGATGCAGTATTCATCTCAAAAGATGAGAAATCAGCAAAATATTTCCTTAGTTTACCCTATTAGTCCTTAGTCCTTTTACCCAAAAGAAAAAGATAATGGTGACATCATCACTCTGCTGGATGCAATAGGCATCTCAAAAGATGAGAAATCAGAAAAATACTTCCTACTAGTCATTACAGGTCCTTTAATTCAAAAGAAAAAGGGAGAATTCTGCAGGCCTTGGGCCAGATCCTACCATGACAGTCATCTGGGCATAATTTGGTGGGGCCGAATGAGCAAACTTTTTATAAGCCCTTGACTTGATCAGATCAAACTCCCCCCTCCAGTGAGAACCTTTTCCTCAAGGTGGAAGTCTAGGAATCCTCCTGGTAGGACATCAGATCCCAGTGGGCAAACCAAATTAGAGTGATCTGGAGTCACAATCCAGTTGGCAACCACTCAAAACTCCAGCAGTCCTCGTCAGTGTTGGACCCCCTCTTGACTTTGAGAATATTTGGCCTTCACTCGGCACATTCTTTCCAACATCCTTGATGATGCCATCACTTTATTTAGTCGCCGAAAGCAGTGAACCCTTTTCCACCACTCAAAAGCATCTTTCTTCAGCAGATGTGTCTAGGAAGGTGCCAAAGCTGCAAAGTGGGCGAACAAGCGATCGTATACCCTACTAAACCTAAAGACATCTAAACGTCGTTTATCATCTTAAGCACTGGCCACATAACACCAGCCGCAATCTATTCAGGGTTGGTACTGATGTCATTACTAGAGATGTCCTGCTCCAGGTACTGTAATCTCGGCTAATCAAACTGGCATTTTCGGGGTTGATGTGCAGGAGGTGCTCCTGAATTGAAATAGGGTATGAACAATGTATTATCATTCAAATATCTATAATAGGAATGAGGTCCTCTCTGCAGGGACTGGTCTTTGGAGATTGATCTAATGTTAACTTAGGGTTAGGGAAAATATGATGATGGATGAAGTAACAAAAGTGATTATGTAGTAAGATTAAATAAGAAATGGAGAAATAGCAATAAAGGCAGCGAAATGGCGGAAGATACAAAATAAGTAAATGGGAGGAAATAATGAAGGGAAGGACAATTTAAGATAACACGTAGTAAAAGAATATGATATAATAACTAGGATATTGAAATGAATTTATAGCAGTATCATAAATAATTTTATTATGATAAGAAGTGGAAGAAATATTTTTAGAATTTTAATTTAGTTATGGTTATAAGTAAGATAGAGATGAATATGGTAAGTAAAGAGATATTAACATTAGGTAGGTGGTGAACATGGAATTTTATTTTTGGAAGCCAGGAGAGGGAGGATAAATAAGAAAGTGTTGAAGACTCCGATGGGATTATTTAATTATAGATACATAAACGAGGTAAGAAATATTTATATGTGATAATATCTTGCGAGATATCAGAATTGGTTTAATTCCTTAGAGGATCATAAGAACTGAGATAGATAGACAGATAGATAGATAGATAAATAGATAGATAGATAGAGAGAGAGAGAGATAGATAGATAGATAGATAGAGAGAGAGAGATAGATAGAGAGAGAGAGAGATAGATAGATAGAGAGAGAGAGAGAGAGAGAGAGAGAGAGAGAGAGAGAGAGAGAGAGAGAGAGAGAGAGAGAGAGAGAGAGAGAGAGAGAGAGGAGAGAGGAAGAGATATGTATGTATGTGTGAGGGTGAGAGATGGAGAGATGGGGAGATATGTACGAGAGAGAGAGAGAGGAAAAATAAGAGATCAAAATTGGGAGAAAATAAGTTATTAATAATTTCATATTTATATTCTTTGATGAATGGGAATACCTTATACAAATAGAATAAGACTCATATGATTAGTATATATTTATTAATAATTTTATAATTTGTATACAGAACATTGAGAAAAAAGTGGATAGATCAGGGAAAAAATTATCTATGCCCATTACATATTGGATAGAATCCCTCGAAGAGATCATACTATGAAATCTTGATGAAACTAAATTCCACTTTGACTTGAATGGAATTATAGATGATAAAAAATGTTCCTAAAATATTTTTCATCAAGAGTGAGTCAGGACAAGAATGGATTCCTGCTTATTTGAAGAGCAGGAAGTAAGTGAGCCAATCATTTCTGCCTAAGCTTATTGTGTACGCTTCCTTCTCTTCTCCTTCGTGCTGGCACAGATCTAGATACCGTCTGATTCTTGATGGCATTTTCCTTGGCATTTGGAGCCGTCAAAGAGGTGTCATATCCATCCTTTTGCTCGCTTTGCCACCAGAAGGGTCTCCTACCGCTGCTTTGTAATTCAGTCAAAAGTTGAAGTTGAAAGCTTATTTTTAAAGTTTCAAAGGATATTTTGTCTTACATAGGGTGGTCTGACCATTAGGTTCCTCCAAGGTTGCTAGGATGTGCTTGTTATGCGCTGGTACTTGCCAACTGCACGCGGACTTGAGCGCTTAGGACTCACCAACCTATATCTGGCTTGAACGCTGTTGTGCCTGGCTTCCATCTCAGCTGCTGGCACAACCCTATTTTTGTTTCTTCCGCTCTATTTTTGATATAAAAAAGCCCTAAACGAAAATAATAATTGACAAGAAGAATTAAACCCCTTAAAATTAATACACATTTTTCATAAACTAATTGGATTTATAAAATATGTAAAAATCATATTAAAAAGCGTTGTTTTGACCAAATGGTGTATTTCATTCCTGAAACAAGACTTCACATTAAAATGAAGATAATATCAGTAAACTGATGCCAAAATATCCGTAAGATGTTGACATTGTAATGTCTCATTTGAGGTTCATCAACAAGCCGTGTGGTGGAAAGATGTGACAGTAGTGGAGGCTAAAATACCGACATTGATATATATGGAGAGAAATAAAAAACAGAGATGAGGTTTTAGAATGATGATGATGTGACAGATAACTGAATGGTACAAATGGGCAATGTGAGGCCTATCTTGATGGCAGTGGTGTCGAATTTAAAAATTGTGAAGCAAAAGAGAAAGTAAAATGATCGTATTAAGAATACAGGGCTGAAGTTATTAATTAAAAATAGTTATTTAAAATTTTCAAAATTAAATTCGATTCTAAACAATTGTAAATATCTAACGTGGTAAATTGATAGCTATTAATTTCTCTTGACGTGGCCATTAATATGTCTTAGATGATATAAAAATATGTAAAAATAAAATTAATCCATAATCAAACAAGTGAAAATTTTATTTTATTTTTAACATGCATAAATTTGGAGAATGTCACAGCAATTGATTATACCATTTGGAATTTTAATTAATATTCTTAAAGTTAAGTCTATATATTTTATATGTTTTAATGTAAAAATTAAATTTTACTATCAGAATTCAAATAAATCCTCTGTGAAATTAAAATAGATGTATTAATTTCTTAAATAATGATTCATTAGGATAAAAAAGTTCAAAGAAAATTATAATGTTAAAATTTAGAGAAATTATATTATGGAATTTATAAAATATACTTAACAAAAGAGTTCAGTTTATTAGTTGAAGAATGATTCATTATAGGTGATATACATAAAATTTATAAAATAAAAACTGATATTAAAAGTTGAGTTAAGAATTCCCTCTAAATATGAAACAACGGAATGTGCTATAAGATCATTGGATATTTTCATGGATATGCTATGCGGTGAAAATAACATAGGCTTCTGGAACGTTTTTTTGTCTTTACATGTGTTTTACAAAAAAAATGTAAATAAATTTATAATTTTCACCCTCAGAGAATTATGATACCAGTTTGGAAAGCATAAATTTCTGATTGACTAAGAAGAAAGTTCATTTTATTAATTAATGTCTATTTATGATTAACTGCATATTACATATGTTACATTAAATATTATTTTTCTCTGAAAATAACATTAATGGCATAAATTTAACAAATGAGGTTTTTGAACACCATGTTAAACATAAAATACTAGTCATATGGAGTTTATTGAGTGAACACTTATCCAACTATTATCTGCAAAATGGTTTGAAAGTTTGTGCTTTTAAGGCTCCGTGATAAGCTCAAAATTTACGATAAAAATTACATCAATGTTGATTTTAACTTAAGAAATTAAATTTATAACATGTATTTATGAAATAATTCTAGCTAGATGATGAGTACAGTTTGCCTCCACAAGGAACACTGACGGAAATCTATGTGGCTAGCAAGCCAATCACACATTCCATATTTATTAATAGAATATATTCATTATAGTGCATGTGTGATGCTTATAATGAAGACCTTGAATACATGATCAGAATTAGTGAATTATGATGATATCGTAATAGGGAGATCACTAGTCTTTAAGCATGTGTTCAAAATATTCCTATTTGAAGGGTACTCGAGAAGGACATGAAAGTATCTAGATAGAATATCACTATCTAGTCTCACTCATAGGACGAGTATGGCAAGTATCATAGTCATTAGTGTGGAGACATTAAAGATAGATTGTGGGCGCCCTTTAGTGGAAAGAGCTCACTAAATTGATCTGTATGAATCCCTGAGTGGTATTATACCAAATTGTCAATCAGGTTGATTCACATCACTATTGTGTAAGTGGTCCTTAGATCTGAGACACCAACAATGTATTATGAACATAAAATTGTACTTCGACTATGACCTAAAAGTCTCTAATAATGGTATTCTAAATAGTCTTAGTTTGGGTGCATCAAGAAGTTTACGACGATGACTGAGTGGTGAAGACGGGATCGTCCATGCTCATTATAAGAGGTGACAACTCGAGGAAGACGATGCAATAAACTCATTAGCCAAGGCATTGAAATATAAAAGAAGAGTTATCCGATGATTTCTGAACGCATCAGTACAAATTTTGATGACCGATTGGTGTTTGACAATTGACCATGCTCTAAGTCATCTTGGGAGCATCAAGTGGATGAGGGACTGTATTTACATGGTAACCAACGACAAACATGTCCATAAGTGAGTCAATCCACACTCCTTATCTTCTAGATCACGATGTGATATAATAATATTGATGGGGACCATCTTGCTCCAAATATTTGGTGGCAATTGGCCCAAGGAACTAGGGGTGAGGTGAAAGAAGCAGCCTTCAAGTTGATATTATCCTCATTTGTAGTTTTGGTGCTTCTTCTCATTTTGTGAGCCTACGTGTTTGGGCCTACGTGTTTCGGTGTTTGGACTTCGGCATGTGGACCCAAGCTTAGGCCTCTCTTCTTATAAAGCATGTTTTGTTTTTTTTAATTTTTTTTATCATTTCCAGTTTTGCCCCTCTTCAATTTGCCCTCCCTCAGAAAACAAAAGAGAGAAATACCCTGATGCCATTTTGCCACCCTTGCCACTGCTGCTGCATGGTGCCGCACGTTGCGGGTGCCACTACATGCCACTGCCACCATCGTCGCCAATGCCACCGCTAACAATGTGCTGCCCACGCCACTACGTACTATGCCACGCCACTACCGCATACATTGTATCGCTACTGCTCACACAATGTTGTTTGTACCTTGATGGCATGCCACCTCACCGTCGATTGTGCTGTCCGCACCAGCTGCACTACCATTGCCTCTACTGCATGCTGTTGCACTTGTTGGCAGATCCACCCGAACTGCCTTTGCCGCCCCCACGCATCTCTCTGACCATCGCCATGCACTGCCCTCAACATTGTCGTGGGCTGTCAGTGCCATCGCTTGTACAGCGCTTGTTGCTTCCACATGCTATTGCCTGAACCCCTACCAGACTTCTATCCATGCCACCGCAAAGCCCTCCCCTCGCTGCCGCCCAACCATAGGGTGATGCCCTTGCCACCATCGACCACCGCCCTTGACGTTGCCGTGTGATGCCATGATGGGGGCCACCCCACCATTGACCTTTGCTCGCATCGTCCTTAGCACTGCGAGCGCCCACCAGCACCACCGCTCATGCGGTGCCTGCAGGTCCCCTTGCCACTGCCTTTCCCATCACCTGCTGATCTA
The DNA here is from genome assembly GCF_029677425.1 of Wolffia australiana. Lineage (NCBI taxonomy): Eukaryota > Viridiplantae > Streptophyta > Magnoliopsida > Alismatales > Araceae > Wolffia > Wolffia australiana. The sequence continues at coordinate 10,787,696 of NC_135837.1, read as the reverse complement.
GACGTTATGACCCTACCATCACCTGCTGATCGAGACGTTCTGACCCTGCTGATCGAGGTGTTCTGACCCTGACCAGGGTTAGGATAGAGATAGTTTCTATTAATACAACCCTGGCTGGACTCGTTGAGGGTGTGTGCACTCACAATAGTATGCGTGCTTCACTGTCAGTATTCAACCCGCGGTGTCCAGGTCATTGGGAGCCTAGTGGCATTCCCAGGGAATTAAGTGGTTGTTGGTGTCCGTCGTCTTACATTTTGTACTTCTTGTTGATGTCAACCTGTCATTCCACATCAAATTTGGTCTTATTGATGGTAAAAACATATGTGCACCTTATTCCAAATTGTACAGGATTCAACATACGAGTATAATCAATAAAATGGATGGCATCATTCCCAGATAGCTATGGATTAGATTCCTTAGCTAGTGCAGTTATCTTTTTAATATAACTAAATGACTAGGAATATTTGAAAATATTGAAGGCCAAACAAAAGTAAAGCTCAAGAACTTTTTGTTAAAATGCATGTGTTTCGATACATAGAAAAAATGTATTATTTCAAGTCAAATCTGAATGGGCTTGAGAAAATGGCCAATGAGTAAAATCATCAAGATATGTAAAGAGATTTATAAGACAGGAATCAAACCATGTTTTTTGATATTAATGAAGTTGATTCAAGGAATAAAGAATGAGTTATAAAATGATAAGAAGAGGTGGGAGAATGAAGGAGAAGAAGAGATAGTATGAAGACGTAAATAGACATGGAGATCACATAGTAATATAGAATAGTGAAGAAAGTGAGAATAATATATGAAAAAGAGCAAGATAATACATGAGTCTTCTTTAAGATATCAGTCCTTCAATCCTTAAGCAGCAAGAACAGACCATCGACTTGTCGTAATTAAGAATCACATCCAAATGTGCCCTTTTATAAAATATGGGGGGCGATATTTATATATGAGAGTGTATAGATGGACAGCGGGAAGAGAGACAAAAATCCTATGGATCACAAGATACAAATATTTGAAGTCGAGTCATTCTCAACGACTCGATCATCTCTTTGGTCCTTAATTTATGTGAGAAATCGCTAGCATGGTACATGTCTTTAAATAAATCTGAAAACTAAAAACACTATTTATAATATTAAATCAGCTAAAAGCGTAAAGTTTGTTCAACAAATTCAGTATTTAAGATTTCAATATCACAAATCCCATAAATATCACATGAATAAAAATATCATTTTAAAATAAGATTACATTATGTAAAATAAAAATAAATCTCTTTATATTAAATATGAATTCAAAATATATACTAGCTGTTTTGGTAGATTTAATGTCAAAACATTTGATAAAATATCATAAAAGTTGAACAAAACACAATACAAATCCACACATATACAAAACCCAAAAGCATTTTAAATAAATTAAAAACTGTATATTTTCAAGTCCTTGAAATTTATTGATGAAACTTGTTCACAAAGCGTAGTAAATTTGTTTTAGATGGAAAGCCATGCACTAATAACCTTTTGAATGAAAATAATGATATGGAGTATATGAAATCAGTATTGAAAGTAGTATCTTATTTGTGATTATCAGTACTGTGTTTTGTGACGATAATCATGCAAATAAACAGTTTTCACTCTTGCTATTTAATCATGGAGGGCCTTGAAGGTGTATGCCAAGAATATTAAGGGTAACTATATTCTCAAGGTGTAACAAGTAGTTTGTAATATGAGGTAACCTATATTAGAACTAAGCTCAAGGTGAATCCTCAACTCATAATTTTAAACTTTTGTCAAAGATATTGTGTTGAGGCGAATGCATCATTTAGAATCTCACATAACAAATAATATGATGAATGTAGACCTGTTGTGCCTACAGTAATACTTTCAAGAGGAATATCTTCCTTTTGAATGGAAAATGACGAGAGGGAAATCTAAGTATATGAAAAACTAAAGAATACATGCAAACATCAGATCATCAGAATCATTTACTATTTGAAACAACTCTTCATTGTAAGATTATTAACACAAAATAATTGGAAGCTTAAAATCACTTGGAAATCGGTTTCCTATTTATTAGAGAATATGACGAAATTCTGTTGGACATTGATTTTTTTGTGTATTAGTGCATCAACATAAAAAGGTAGGCAAGGATTCAAACAGGATCCTCATATGTGCACCTATCATAATGTATACAGAGTAGGATTTTTACTTGTAATCTCAAAACCTTGAAGTAAAATTGAAAGTTCTTTTTGGAGATTTTTGTGAAAGGTTTGAATGATTGTCAAGTGAGACAAAATTGATGAAATTAGCAGTTAGGATGGTCATTTATTTGATACACAAAGCATGAGATTTTATCTTCCAGTACCTGATCTTATCAACCCTTTCTTGTTTGACTTTATATAAATAATTTTATTTTAACTATATGAAATGATAAGTTTGAAGATTAAAAAGATAGTATGATTTATCATTTCAATTTTTATTAGGAAATATTTCTTATGGCATGACAGTATTATTCTCTATCCTATTCAAAAGATAGTCTTGTAATAGTTTTTTTACTGCAAGAAAATCTGCAGATGTATTTTCTTTCCATCCTTGTTAGATATTGAAGGCCAAATAATATTAAGGCTTAAACATTTTTGTCAAAATATATGTGTTTCGATAAATAAACAAACTGTATTATTTAAAGTCAAACCTAAACGGGCAAGAGAATATGGCCAATGAGTAAAATCATCAAGTTATGTATTGAGATTTATATGACAGCAATAAAACCATGTCTTTTGTCATTAATGAAGTTGATTCAAAAGACATTCAACTACTAAAATATGATAGTTAATGAAAATTATTGTATCTGAATTATTTCATTATTTTAAAGATTCATAACTAAATGAATAAACTTATTTATATCATATTTTGCAGTTCAAAGCATAATGAATCTACCATAAAGTTTCTGAATTTGTGAAGTATTATTCACTAATAAATAGTAAGATTTCTTAATGTTCTATAGACGTTGATAGTGTGGATATTTTTTCAATTAGTGAAAAGTAGAAAGTGAAAAATTATTTTGAATGAAATATATAATCATTTTGAAAGGAAATAAATAATAATCCACAGAGAACCAAAAATAAAAATAAAGAACAGTTGCAATCTTACAATCAAGCTGGCAGTGGTCAGACCATAGTCAGCAAATGATGTTTTGACCTATGATTGGTGCCTAATGAGAGTCTGTATTATACTTATCTCTGACGAGATGGCCTTGCCATTTAGTATATAAAATCACGTGATTAATCCTAGCACCAATTATTTCTCCTTGAAAAAGGTTGCATGAACTGTATCATCATGTGCAGACAAGCATGAAAAAAAAACAAACTTGGGAAAGATTTTCCTATAGTCTAATACATCTTTAGGTACAAAAAATAAATCTAGTTAGACAGAAGTTGAAACAAGAAAAGAGTTATCTGAGATAAATATATAGAAGAGATAAAACCAAGAATGTTTCATTTGAACAACAAGAAATAAAGAATGAGTCATTGAAAAGTTAAGAAGAGATGGGAGAATGAACAAGAAGAAGAGATAGTTTGAAGAAGGAAACAGACGTGAAGATAACATACCACAGAAAATAATATAGAAGACTTAAGAAAGTGAAAATAATATATGAACGAGAATAAGATAATACATGAGTGTTCATCAAGAAGTTCCTCCTTAAATCATTCAGCAGCAAGGACAGACCATCTTCTAGTCTCAATTAAGAATCACATCCAAATGTGCTCTTTTACAAAAGATGCGAGGGGGGTGTTTTTATACATAAGAGTGCATAGATGGACAGAGGGAAGAGAGACAGAAGTCCTATAAATAACTAGATATCAATATTTAAAGTCAAGTCATTGTTAACCACTCCATCATCTCATTGCACCCTAATGCATGGGAGAAATTTCCAGCATAGTGCATGTATTTAGATAATTCTGAAAACAAAACAAAAATACCTAAAATATTAAATCTGCCTAATTTGTTGAATAATTTCCGTATTTAAGATTTCAACATCACAAAATACCATAAAGATTCACATGGATATGAATATTATGTTCAAAATAAGAATATAATATGAAAATTATAATTAAATCACTATACATTAAATATGAACCCAAAAAATATCTTAACTGTTTTTGGTATAGATTCAATGTCAAAAAAAGTTGATAAAATCCCAGAAAAGTTGAACAAAACACACCGCAAATTAAAAAGTATATAAAACTCAGAAGCATTTTAAATAAATTAAAAAGAATAGATTTTCAATCATCAAAATTTATTGATGAAATTTGTTCACAAAGCATAATAAATTGTTTTTAATTGGAAAGTCATGCACTTCTAACCGTTTGAATAAAAATGCTGATATCTGAAGATTAAGCTTTAAGGGTAGTTTTAGCACAACACCTTGACGTGTGTTTTGATGAATGTTCAAAGTGATGCATGCCTCACTATGGGTTGTGATCAAAGCGAAATAGGCCTTAATTAACTGATTGTATGTGAAGATAAAATAAGAGCTTTAGATATTTTAAAAGGTTACTTATCTTTACCATACATTGAACGAGTCAAACAGTGTATTTAGGACTTGTAATCTTAATTACTACCCTCGAGTATTTAAATCTCAATTTATGGATGATTTAATGAACATGTATTACATCATGACGCTATTATCAAATGTTGATATCTTTATTTAAATTATTTTATTGAAAATATCTAAATTTTTAATATTATTTTAAATTTTAACTCCTTGGCATAACACTCTAGTTTTTGCTCTTATATATTAAAAGCTATTTTGAATTGATGGCAAAATTGTAAATATGAAAATTCTAAATTAAAATGATTATTATTTTATATTGCTTAATAATAATTAAAGAACATGACTGTTGGACTTTTGAAAGATTACCATTATGCCATTCTGGATTTCCAAGTGCATATATGCAATTTTGAGCCCTAATTTCAAACCTCCTTCTCTTTGCCCTTTTAAAACCACAGTCCAAAAGCTAGAGAGATCTGTCAAGTCCTGGAGCTATTATCAAGAAGTTTTTTATCATTATTTGAAGATATAATTTGTTGCTAACATCAATCCAAATCCATAGAACTTGGAATCGTGGTTTTTGGTGCGGGGTATGTCAAGATTCAAAGAAAAGAAGGCTGGGATTCCAACTTCACACATCCTCCATCCTATGATAATTTAAGAAATTTTAACATATTTATTATAGATATTTTGAGCTATTGTTCAACATATGAATTGCTGCTAACATCCATACGAAACCAATGAAAATTGAATCACATAATTTGTTTCAGGTGGGAAAGAGGTAAAAAGGTTTGCAGTTGGACACAGAGGAATCAAGTTGTAAAGAAAGTAAGTTGAAAGATTGATCTCTAGAGATTTCTCTGATTTGTTTCTGAATTCTTTGTGTGAGATAAACATTGTGCAAAATTGTGTTACAAAATTGTTTGAGGTAGAATCGTTGCATGTTCATTGCATGCGGTGCCGGATTGAAAAAGATATTGGAATTTTAAGCATAAAAAGTCAAACGCTAATCGAGAATTTTATCCAAATAAAAACGTGGAAGAGACAAGGACTGAAGAAAGAATGACCACAAGCAATGAGCTATTAGTGAAGGGAACTAATAGTTATATTTATGAATATTTATCTCTTAATTATAAAGTTTTGACATAAACATTTTCTTTCTGAAATAATTAAAATTGATCACTATCTTGAATACTATTTTGAGTAGAAATCAATGCTAAGTGCTGTTCAGGAGAATACATTATTCAAAAATATACTGTTATTTCTAGATATTTGGGATCACTCGGGTTAATCAATGGGGGCCATAAGAAGAAGGCAATGGGGGATAAGTTGAAATAGATTAAGGAATGTGATTCTGTGGAAACCTTTAAGGGTTTAGGACGACAAAGCTTCATTGACTTTTTCTTTTTTCTTGGTATCCTTGTTCAGCCCTATTTCCAAGTGATTTGCTTGGAGGCATTCACATAAATTTGATTATGGCACATCATCACCTGGGGACGGATACCTCCAAACAGCATGAAGGATTAGCCTAAGCTGTCTAAAACAACAACTGTGTCTCCCTTTTCCCCTACCTCATTTCTTAAGTCTAAAAATCATGAAATAATTAAAATAAAAAATAAAATATAAATATAGAACCTAATTCAACCCCCCCTTAGGTTATTCCTTAGCCACCTAAACTAACAATATGGAATATATGAAATCAGTATTGAAAGTATTTTATTTGTGATTATCAGTACTGTGTTTTCTGATGATAATCATGCAAATAAACAGCTTTTACTCATGCTATTTTATTATGGAGGCCTTCAAGGTGTATGTTAAGAAAATAAAGGTTAATTACATTCTCAAGGTCTAATGAGTAGCTTGTAATAGGAACTAACCTATAATGCAACTACGCTCAAGGTGAACCCTCAACTCATAGTTTTAGATTCTTGTCAAAGATATTGTGTAGAGGCTAATGCATGATTTAGCATCTCACATAATAAGAAATAAAATGATGAATGTAAACCTGGCGTGCCTAGAGTAATACTTTAAAGAGGGGTATCATCCTTTAGAATGGAAAATCACGTGAATGAAGTCTGAGTAGACATAATAAGCACAATGAAGTTCTTGTTGATGAAAAACTAAAGAAGATATGCAAACCACAGATCATCAGAATCATTTCCTATTTTAAACAACTCTTCATTGTACGATTATTAAAACAAAAATAATTGCAAGATAGGAATCTTGATTTTTTGGGCATTTATAGGAATATATGACAAAATTCTGTTGGACATTGATTTTTGGGCGCAATAGGGCATCAACATAAAAAAAGCAGGTAGGCATCTAAAGAGGATCCTCATCTGTGCACCAATAATAATGTTTACACACTAAGTTTTTTTTGTAATCTCAAAACCTTGCAGTCAAATTAAAAGTTCCTTTTGGAGATTTTCTGAAAAGGTTTGAATGGTTGTCAAGTGAGATAAAATTTATGAAATTAGCAGTTGGGATGGTCATTTATTCGATACACAAAGCCCGAGATTTTATCTCTAAATACTTGATCTTATCAACCTTTAATTGTTTGATCTTGATATAAAAGGTTTTTTTAAACTATAAGAAATGATAAGTTTTAAGATTAAAATGTCTCAATTCAGCGTATAGGATAAAAATGTATGATTGATCATTTGAATTTTTATTATAGAATATTTCTTATGGCATGACATTATTACTCTCTATCTTCCTCAGAAGATAGTCTTATAATTGTTTTTTATCATGCATGAAAATATTCAGATGTATTTTGTTTTCATCCTTGTTACATAATCTGTGTTTTAAACTTTTAAAACTTTTATGTTTGTATTGTGATTCAATATCTTAAAGTTTTATTCTTCAACAGCTTTTATGGATGATTACTTGGGGCTTACAGAGAGTTTATCTTGTTCAATAACTCTGTTAAAAGGTCTACAAACATAATTTTTTTTGTTATACGTTTATTTTAAAATATTGAATCAAAATATAAACATAAAAGTTTTAAAATATATTATTGTAGTGGAAATAACCAGCTCATAAAAATAAACGTAGTATCACATACTTAATTTCATTTTTTTGTTATACATTTTTTAATAAAACCAGAAGATAGTTTCCTTCTCTATAGTGTGATTCCTTTAAGTGCTTCATTTTTGTAGATTTTTTGACAGAATTATTGAACAAGATAAACTCTCTGCAAGCTCCAAGTAATCATCCGTAAAAGTTGTTGAGATTTGAAAAGAAGATGACGGCTCATATCAAACCTGGGGGATGTCTCTTATGATAAACATGCATAATATTTTAGTACACTTGACCTAGACCATTCACTAATGATTATCCATTCATGTAGGGACATAAAACAGATCCTGATTATACCATGTCTAAATATTAAACCATATTTTTGACGATGTGCTACTTGTTTCTAATTCTAGTGTAAATATGGTAGGGAAGTTATAGTCGACAACTGAGCGGTTGAATTAGTATCACCTTGGTAAAGTGAGTGAACACGCTATCTTCACCAACCTAGAATATCCAAAACTTACTCATATAACTTGGATTCTTATTAGGTAAATCTTATGAGAGGAAAGTGGCTGAAATAATTAAAGTCTTAAGCACAGTCTCACATTAAATCAAAACTCTAGAATAATATTTTCATCCTGTAAATAAAAGTCATATTAACCTTTTATCCTGGTTTCAGATTACACAACAAATGATGCGAATAGTTCGAAATTTTACAATATGCAAGGTGATTTCGTGATTATATATTTTCCTTATAGTAATAGGTCCAATTTGATTAGGGTTTTATACTCCCTCACTGTAATTTATTTTGGTCGACAAGGCGTTTCCCTCTCTCATTGCAAGAATGTCTTATTCTAAATAGCGACTTCATATTTCTGTTTCCTGATGCAAGCAAGGAAATGGGCAAATTTACTTACTAGGTCAGAATCTGGCCGATGTAGGAGGGGCGTGCTTCGCGATTCCAGACGGGGTACGCGCAGTGTTACCATTAGGCGCTGATGAGAAACTATAGTCTGCGTCTGCACGGGGTAATCTTCTCGCCATGGACCGTTGACGAGGCTTAATATGAGCCACATCTTCTGCCAACGAATACGACCAGCCGACGATACTGAAGCCTAATACCTGCAGATAAAATTTGATATGGATCCAACGTCGCTCAGAATTTGGAGATGCAACAAGTGCGGGTTTATATCTTTACTTCACGGATTTTTGTAGGTACGCAAATACCCGCTGCCCACGTTTTAAGCGTACATTGAGATGGTACAAGACATTTCATGAGCGCAGACACATATGGAATGCACACGGGAAAGTAGATCGCTGCTCCCTTGCTCCTCAGCGTCGATGGGAAAATCTCAGCGTCGATGTGAGATCAGAAACTGGTCAGAAATGGCGTTCTAGATGGGTAAGAAAAGGTCTCTCGGCGAAACTAATTCCACGCAGAGGACTTCCAACCACGGCTTGCTTGTGTGGAATCTAATGTGGAATCAAGGGGAGACCATCGTATAAACTCTTTAAATACTTAAGTCCACAAAACGTGGTGGCGCAAGTTCCAGCAATATCCGTATGGTGATGGTCCACCCGGTCTTGCGTGCACACGGGGTCTTGCGTACGCAAAGCGTGGTTCCCTTTCGAATTAAACGATGTGTTGTCTCTTCTTTTCTCCCGTCTGGGGAAGTTTGATACTCCGTAGTGAACTCTTTCGTACCCGGGTCCCTCACTTTTCCCCCTTCTATCTCTCCTATTATTTGCAAGAATTAGCCGTTCAAGATTTTTATGTAGCATCAGCGGATACCCGTGTTTTGTAAGCACAAAGGCTCTCAAGGAACGATCTGAGGCGTCACAGGAAGCTCAAGAACACACTTAACAGAGGAATGAATCAAAAACCACAAGAAAGAACACCAAGAAAATGTTCACACACCCGCGCACATTCACCGTCCTCGTGCGGGACATTTTTTAAACAAACACAAAACTAAAGAAAGGAAGTTGTATCCATCGCGGCCCCCACTTCCTCCATCGTGTCTCCACTGCAGCCGTTATAACTCCTCAGATCCGACGGCTTCGATTAAAGCTCTGCACTTAAAACATAAAACTCGTTAGATTTTGATCCAGCGGTGAGGATCACCCCCTTCAATCTCCTCCTTGATCCGAATCCTGTTTCACCAGAGAAAGACCAATTCTTCGGCAAGGCTCCGCAAACCTTGTGACACTGAGTGATTTAGTAAACAAATCAGCGAGCTGATTATCTGTGCACACATATTTCAGTTCCACCTTCTTCTCTTCCACACAATTTCGGATGAAATGGAAGCGCACGTTAATGTGATTCGTTCGCCAGTGATGAACTGGATTTCGGCTGATTTGAATTGCCGATTTGTTGTCAATGCATAGATCAAATCGCTGATGGCTTTCTCCTAGTAATTCACCCATGAACCGACTAATCCATATGCCTTGACACGCTGCTGTAGTGGCAGCTATGTATTCAGCCTCACAAGATGAAAGAGCTATCAGCTGTTGCTTGCAACAATTCCACGCGATCGGCTTAGATCAATAGAAGAAAATAAGCCCTGAAGTGCTCTTGCGATCATCCACGTCTCCTGCATAATCGCTATCACAAAATCCAAGCAACTTGCACACCTTATCATGCCTATACACCAGCCCATATTCGATAGATCCCTTCACATACCTCAGTACCCTTTTTGCAGCAGCCATGTGATCTGAGCTTGGTTTACTCATAAACCTGCTCAAATAACTCACAGAAAATACTAAATCAGGTTGAGTTAAAGTTAAGTACCTCAGACACCCGATTAGTTTTCAGAATAGAGTAGGATCCACTTCAGCTCCTTCTCCTTCTCTGCTCAATTTCAACCGATACTCCATTGGTGCCTTGGATGAGTTGCAATCCCTCATGTTGAATTCATCATGAATTTTTAATGCATAGAGACTTTGAGATAGTCTGACTTCGGAATTCTTCTGCATTACTTCAATGCCCAAATAGGAGTTGAGCAAACCGAAATCAGTCATATCAAACAGAGTCTTCATAGAATGCTTGAACTTCTCTATTTCCTCAGCACTTGACCCTGTGATGATTAGATCATCCACATACACTCCCACCAGTAGTCTATGCTGTTTGATGGTTGAGATGTACACAGCCTGATCACTTGCACTTCTCTTAAACCCAATTTTAGTCACTGCTTCATCCAATTTGGAATTCCATGCCCTCGGTGCCTGTTTAAGCCCATACAGAGCCTTTTTCAGCTTTAGGACATAGTTTTCTTTGCCTTTCATCACAAATCCTTCCGGTTGGGCCACATAAATCTCCTCCTTAATTTCACCATTTAAGAATGCCGACTTAACATCTAGATGATGTAGACACCACCTCGACTGAGCTGCTAGTGCCATAAGGATTCGAATGGATTCCATTCTTGCCACAGGTGAGAAGACTTCATCAAAATCAACTCCTTTTCTTTGACTGTAGCCTTTTGCAACTAGTCGAGCCTTATATCTTGTCACTTCACCCTTAGAGTCTCTCTTGACTCTGTACACTCACTTCACCCCAATTGGCTTGCACTTCTGAGTTGGCTTCACTAATTCCCACGTGGAAGTCTTCTCAATTGCTGCAATTTCTTCATTCATAGCTTGCCTCCACACTTCATCTTTGACTGCTACTGCATATGACGAGGGCTCTTCACTTGAGATGAAACATATTTCATCATCTCCCACTTCTTGCGTTGCCTCATAGATCGACAGAATTGATCTCAGCTTTCCAGGTCTCTCTTCTTCATCAGAGAATTGACTTTGGTCAACATTTTCATATGGAGACTCGTCCACTGTAGAATCTTCTTCAGTTGTTGAGGCTCCAGATGAGTTTTCCGTGTTGTTGGCCGAGATAAAGGTGAGATCAATACTTTGACTCACTTGTTGACCAAAATCCCAGCTCTGAGTTTCTTCAAAAATAACATCACGATTGATTAGCACCTTGAAGGTCACTGGATCAAGGCACCTATATGCTTTAGTGTCCAATTCATATCCAATGAAAATCATAGCACGGCTTCTATCTTCAAGTTTGCTCGTCTTCTTTGCAGTCTTCACATGTACCACTGATCCAAACACCCGCAGATGCTCCAGATTCGGCTTTCTCCCACACCAACTCTCATATGGAGTTACACCATGGAGACTCTTAGTGGATGAACGATTCAGGACATATACACAAGTATTCACGGCCTCTGCCCACAACTCGAGAGGAAGCTTCTTCTCCCTCAGCATGCTTCTCACGAGGGACATAATTGTCCTATTTTTCCTCTCCACTACTCCATTCTGCTGCGGTGAGTATGGGGCAGTAAGCTGACGTTTAATTCCATTCTCATCACAATAGCACTTGAACTGGTCGGAATTAAATTCTCCTCCTTGGTCTTACCTGAAACATTTTATTTTTTCTCCACACTCTGATTCAGCTAGAGTTCTGAACCTTTTGAAAGCATCAAATGCCTCTGACTTTTCTTTCAGAAAGGCCACCCACATTAGTCTAGAAAAATCATCAACAATTAAAAGATAATACTTGCTTCCCCCGATTGTTGATGGTTGGATGGGCCCACACAAGTCATCACGAATCAACTCAAGTCTCTTTGAAGCTCGAAACTCTGAAGTGCTTGGAAAAGGTCTTCGAGTTTGCTTTCCCGCAACGCAGTTTCTGCACAGCTGATCAGAAAAACATACCAAAGGTAGGCCCAAAACCATCTCACTTCTTCTCATATCATCTATTGTCCGAAAGTTTTGATGACATAATCGATGATGCCATAGCCACACTTGCTTCTCTTCTTCTTGCGTAAGCTGACAAGTTTCAGACACAAATAACTTGAGAAGATACATGCTTCCGCCGGTTTTCTTCACTTTGGCAAACACCCTGCCCACATCATCAGTTATAGTGAGAAAGCCTCCACTTAATGAAGACTTAAAACCGGCATCATCCAATTTTCCAAGACAAGATATTCGCCCTGAGATCAGGTACATATAACACCCATTCAAGCTTCAAATCATCACCACTGAGCAAATTACTAAAACAGATCCTTTTCCCTCAAACTTGATCGAGGATCCATCACCAAATTTGACCATTACACATTGATTTTCATCTAAAGAATGAAAATAAGATCTCTCACAGGTCATATGAGAGCTAGCCCCGGTGTCAAGATACCACACGCCATCTTCAAGGTTTGACTCCTAGGCTCCTTGCAGCAGAGCAGTCTCCGTGAATGCCATGAACAGTTTTGACTCTTCAACAGTCACGTTAGCAGCTTCATCTCGAGCCCTTGGTTTTCTGTCATTGGTACATTCATCTGCAAAATGCCCAAAACCTTGACAATTATAGCATCTCACCTTCGATTTATCAAACGGTTTTGTTTCTCCTTCTAGCTTCTGTTCATCATTTGCCTGAGATTTTCCTCTACCTCGGCCTCTTCCTCTGCCTCTTCCTTTTCCTCTGCCTCTGCCACGGGAGGACTGCCCTTCTTCTGGCTTCGTCTTCTTGAGTCGATTCAACGCTCGAGTCAGTAACGCTTGCTCCTCTTCTCTGGCGTCTCTCTCCGCAAGACGCATTTCATGAATCTTCAGAGATCCAATTGCCTCCACAAGAGACATAGTCTCCATATCACTGAACTGTTCAATAGTGAGCGTCAGGGAGTCATACCTCGGAGGCGATCTGTCTTTGATGTTATCACTACATTGTCGTAAATCAAAGACAACTCTTGTAAATTTGTCAGTGAAATCACTTGGCTTTTCTTCCTTCTTCATGGTGAGATTCTCGAACTCTCGCCGCAAACCTTGAGCTCTGGATTGGGCGAGACGATCTATCCCCACGTGAAAAGATCGGATGATCTCCCAGTTCTCCTTTGCTGACTTCTTGATGTCCAATTGAACGCCAGAAGTCTCCGGAATCGCAGCTAGCATAGCAGAGAGGGCTAACCTGTCCTTCTGCCGATTTGTCTCTGTTCCGGCCACCACATCCCACAAATTTTGGGCGTCGAGATGCACCTCCATCCGCATCGCCCAATGCCGGTAGTTCGTCGCTGATAGCTGCGTCAGCGGCGTTGGCACCACGACCTCAATCTTCTTCATCGAGTCTTCAGCCGTGGGCTTTTCTGCTTGCGTTGATGATTCTCCTCGCTTCGGCATCGCAACAGATCCCTGGAATCAGAAAGCTCTGATACCACTTGTAAGCACAAAGACTCTCCAGGAACGATCTGAGGCGTCACAAGAAGCTCAAGAACACACTTAACAGAGGAATGAATCAAAAACCACAAGAAAGAACACCAAGAAAATGTTCACACACCCGCGCACATTCACCGTCCTCATGCGGGACATTTTTTAAACAAACACAAAACTAAAGAAAGGAAGTTGTATCCATCGCGGCCCCCACTTCCTCCATCGTGCCTCCACTGCAGCCGTTATAACTCCTTAGATCCGACGGCTTCGATTAAAGCTCTGCACTTAAAGCATAAAGCTCGTTAGATTTTGATCCAGCGGTGAGGATCACCCCCTTCATGTTTTCAAGTAATTGACACGGTGCTTAGCTGTGCTCGAACTCTATCCTTGTCAACCCAGTTACACATTTTTATTTTTGCCGATGGAGTTGGACTTAGTCTACAAATATTGAGCGATAGTCAATGAAAATTTGGAAGTTCGAGGTTACGTCAGCGCCGGACTTAAATGGCGTTCTCAGTGGGAATCAAATCGAGAAAGACAACTAGGACTAACGCACGCGTGGAAACTTAATGCGATTTGTAGAGAGGAGTTGATGTGTAAACTACACGGAAGAACTCTACATCACGTAAGAGCGGTGGTGCCACCATCAGCTGTACCGTAGTAACTGTGTTTCGTTTCACTCGTGCTTATCTGTGGTCGGTTATTCTAAACTCTCGCTATAAATAAGGCTGCTCTCTTTCCATGGTTGGATAACTGGGTATTGGTTGAAGTAGAAGCCACTCCATCGGGGGTTCCGCTTAGGCTATGGCGAGAGCTTTTATTGTCTTACTTCCTTTGCTCCTTCTCGTCGGTCATCTACCGTCCAGCTAAATGGCAAGGACAACGCCGAACGGCCAAGCGGTGGAATACCCCCAAGCCGTGCGCGTCCTGCAAGCTCGGGAGGACTTCCCACGACCATGCATTTTTATGCTCCGTCCCCGATGCCTACCACTGCTCGCACATCCCACAGTGTCGGCCAATGGTGATCAATCAGCTGCCCCTCTCGTCCACGTTCCATAATAAGGTGTGCTTGATCAAAACGGCCACAATCTGATCGCAATAGTCCACCCCCTTATACTTGTGTTAGTGGTGGGTACCATCCTTTTTTCATCTTTTATTCTTAGTTCGTTGCTCCTCAGATCAGGCAACCTTGATTCCCCTATGTCCCTATAGAAGAAGGCCTGTGAGCTTACATGCGAAACGCTTTGTTGTGCTGTGTTTACGTTTAAATAAACTTTGCCATTTGAGTTTGTGATGTACGAGTTTTCCGACGGTTAATAACCGGTTCGATCGTGCGTTATCTGATGGTAAAATTAATTCGTCACGTAAATCAAAGCTATTTTTCTTGGCCGGCAAGCATCTTTCATTTGACAACATGGTAGCTAGTTCAGAGCACAGACATTGCCGGGCGGTCGGGTGGTCACCGCGACATAATCGCATAACGCGCCGGGTGGTCAACGCGAAAAATATGTATCATCGGCCCTCGAGATCTTTCCATTGTTTTTCATTGGGGAGTCCAAGTCAGTTAATGGGAGCTGGTTGCTCCGAAGTTTACCTTCAAACAATCGTGTACGTAGTAGTCGATTCAGGTTATGAGCTACCTGTCGCCGGTGCATCACTTACTGTTGGGGTTTGTCAGCCCCCCCATTACGAGATTGTTGAGAGGGGGGGCTTGACTAGACAAGCCTCCATAATGGAGGGGAAGTTGAAAAGGCTTCACCCTCCCCTCTTGTCTCTTTGTGGGAATATGAAGAGGCTTGCTTGGGGAATATGAAAATGCTCATGGCTTTTCATATTCCAGACCTTTCACATTCCCTGAACCTGTACTTGGCCCTCTATATATAGAGGGCAAACCTGTTCTCAAAGGCAATGCATATGAGTTTTCTGTTCATTCTTCTTGTCTCTTCCTCTCTTCTCCTCTCTCTCTCCCTTGGTTTGTCTTCATCACTCCTTGGTGGTCACTCCCTTGGCTTGGGAGTTGAAGGAGTTGCTCTGCAGCGCCACACGAGAAGCTAGTGCCCTGCACCGAGAGCCTTGGACGTCAGAGGTTCTTGTGTTATGTCTCTATACGCCGACACATTAATCTTGTCCGAGTTGATTCCGCATTTCTACCGAAGCATCTTGGCTCGTTGTTCTCTTCAACGAGTTTCAACAC
Organism: Wolffia australiana; assembly: GCF_029677425.1. Taxonomy (NCBI): domain Eukaryota; kingdom Viridiplantae; phylum Streptophyta; class Magnoliopsida; order Alismatales; family Araceae; genus Wolffia; species Wolffia australiana. The sequence continues at coordinate 10,771,741 of NC_135837.1, read as the reverse complement.
TTACGATACCTTCACTTGGTTGATGCGTCTGATTAAACTCTTTGAATGTTGGGGATCCTCTGATATCAAAACCATTAAACTTAACCCAGAAATGAGCACATGTTTCTCGATTTACGGTGACCATTGCTACTCATAAATTGCCAAAGCATCTACCTCGAAATCAACTTTCCCGGCGTCATCCATATTGCAGTGTGACGTGTACGTAGTAGACTCTTAAACCTTTGTGAAAACATGCCTTCAAAATCGTGGAACTCCAGTTAATACCTCGTTTTCTACCATTAAACAATCAAACAAAGTTGGCTAAGGCGAAAAATGCGCAGGGCGTTTTACGGAAGCGAAGACCATGACTATGACATCCGCCCCTGCCAATGATCTTGTTTGCGTTCCCAGGGCTTGTCAAAGACAAACAGATGAGGCGCGCTTCTTTTGGGGGAGTGTATTTTATCTCCTCTCAAAATACATTAACGAGGGTCATGATTTTCCTTAAATCTAGCTGTCATCGGGCGGCTTGAAAAAGGTTTCACGCTCCGAGTAGGTCCAATATTGAATGTGTTTACATCTTTACCAACAGTTTAATGTAATAAAAAAATAGACGTCAACGTTGTGGTGTTGGCATCTAGTCTGCCGTGGGAAACCTCTGATAGATTTCAGCGCATGCAGTGGTAGAGGTCCTCTACGTAGATTCGTTTCCGACTAAGGACACCATTTTTCGCTAGTCGCTGGTCTCGTGTTAGGCGTAAAGAGTTTTTGTTGACTAGATTTTGATTAATGGATTGGTGAGTTGGACAGCATGGTTTACAATTTTTTTTGGTTCGTACTTCTCCTCAAACAATGTAACCTCCCGATAAATCTTATTGTTCAGTCGGGTCTCTTTTGTACACTAGTCCGCTTCCGTGTCGTTTAAGCGTCTACGATGCTCTACGCAACCAGGTCGGGCTTTCAGGACCGGATTGGTAAAAGTCATGTCCATGGGAGAACGACGTTCTGGACCAGTGATGCAAGATGGATACAATATTTTCAAGGGTTGTTTCTTTCAATTTAGAGGACAAGAAACATGTATAGATATATATTAGGGAGAGAGAGATAGTGAGAGAAAGATAGAGATAGAGACAGAGATATTAAGTGTTACACTGCGAGAGAGAGAGAGTGACAGAGCGAAATAGATAGTTAGATAGGGGTAGAGAGAGAAAGAGAGAGAGAATGCGTGACACCCGGACAAGGGCAGGGACGGCAAAAAATATTGAGCTAAATAAAGTAATCATGACGTAGAGATAAAAGCAGAGAGGAGACCGCATAGTAAATCTGGGAGAAGGAAAGAATAACGTAAGAACGGAAGAATGTGCAAAAAAGTGGAACACGCAAAGGGACTAAATTAAGACATTACACTTAGGGAGGGAACGGTGACATTGTTATCCTTTTAACAATGTTTCCTACTCATCGGTGGCTGATGCTTCCTACTTTATGTGCCGCAGTAACATCGCTGAACCTTTGTGTGGCATAATAACACGATTGTAACCTTCCAGCCGACAAGCATGCATAAGACATCAGGTGGTTGATCGGCCCTGTACGAAGCAGTTTGTACAGGTGTACAATGAATATTTGAGAAAATGCCTTAGTAACCAGTTTCATCATTGAGATTAGACCTGAAGAAATCGTTGTGTTTGACACATCAGAACTTTTTATGGGTCGTATTTGTCAAGAAAGGTGAAGCTGTGAAAAATGTAGGGGAAAGAGAAAACCTAGTAGTTTGAAAAGGCCATAAGACCGATTCAAAAGAATATCCCTTTTACAATCCATGATTGGACTAGGTCAATGTTAGCAAAGAATCTTTTTTGCCGAAGGTGATCCTATCAGGTGAGACATCCTTAAAGGGGAACTCTTACGGTATTTTCGATTTAAAAGTTTTTTTTACCAAGTGATAGCGGTGATAATGATAAAAGTGTCTCAGCTGAACCATGAGATTATCAAGCTACGGCCGAATGACATTAACATAGTTACCTATCGATCAATGGGAGGTCGATAGTTAAAACGCATTGATAGCTCACCTTCATGGTTGTGAGATTTGGACAGGCCATTTTGACTCACAAAATTTTCATCTCGATACCTACGCGTAGACGAGGATATAATAGAATACCTTAACTTAACCATCGTCATTAGAAAAAAAAAGTCTAGATAACCGGTATACGCATGAGATGATATACATAATCAAATCTAAAGCTTATAACGTGGCTTGACCAGAATTCGCCAACTAGCCCGTAACGCCATAATGTAGTTTTTTGCTAATCCCGTGTGAAAGATGAACCGAAACACATCACTAGATCTTCAGTATACTAGAGCAACGAAATAAGTCAGATTACACCGATATATATATATATATATATATCATACTGTAAGCTAGAGCAAGACATTTGTTGCAATGATTTATTTTTTGCTACCAGTCATTGGTTATGGTAAATAGTTAGGGGTATAATTACAAATATAAAATACTTGTTTTAACTGATGTTCCTAACCAATTAGGTTAGGCTGGACACGCGCATAATAAAGTTAATATTGCGCACATGACAAGAAGCAAAGAAAAAACTTAAAATTACTGATTTTGGAATAAACCCACATGACCCATGATATTCTCACGCGCATGTGATGTGATCTGAATTAGTGAACGAAGATGTTTAATTTCATTCTGAAAATTACCATTTATATTTAATACTTTTCCCGTGCATGTTTTGCAGTATGCCTAAGCCCAGGGTTTATACTGATTAATACCAACTGATTGAAACTTTCTAATCCAGCAAAAGGACATATATCAGAGTAAACATCGAAGGCATGGTAAAAGGCATATTTACATAGGCATCTTCACGGATTGATAATTACCGGACGTGCTGGCCATTACAATGTTGATTAATGAGAAAATGTAATATAAATCGTCTGAATTTCTCACTGGGTTGAAATGGAATACACAAGGATCTCAAGGGCATTTAATTATGAATTTTGGAGTCAGACCCACCATTTAATGATAAAACACTATGAGGAATAAAATCGTATTCCTATATATTTTTTGGATGAAACATTACATTGTACAGATTTAAGATTTTTAACTTTTGAACACCGTCATTTAATGTATTCTAAGAAGTTTCATATTACATAATGTGTCTTCTATATTGATAACACCACCAGAACAAGAATAATATTGAGGTAAATAAAAGTTATGTTACGTATGCTCACCGTGCATTCCACAATTACTGAATTTGTACTCATACCAGTATTTATTAACAACTTGGGGAAAAGTACAAGCCTTAATAATAGGTATACCCAAACATTTGTTTAGTGTTAAAGTTCTAGAAGTAGTTGATTGTAAAAGCCAACATTATCACTTCAAAATAAAGAAATCATTGTATGCTGTACCGCCATATGACAAGCCCTTGCATATTTCAGGCAAATATTTAATGGGTTGATAGAATAATTTAGAGTAATTGCTTTCTATACGGGCTTTTAACTTTTATATACGTCATTAGTAATACAAATCGTTCAATTAATCAACGTCAACCCATCTGCTTCAAAATTTTGAATGTAAATATTGAGAAAATTATATATTTAATGATGAAAAAACTCTATGGCGCTCTATTTAAAATTTTAAATATCGGCGAAGTCTTGAACGAGGCTGAGAAGCTAAGTTAAGTATAGAGTATAGCTTTCAAGTAAGTGGACAGAATAAAACATGTGTTTGGGACAAGTGTGCCAAGTGAATGTTTATAAATATTATGTTTGCTTAATGAAACTGACTTACAGCGTAGACTATGTGTTTAGTATAGTTCCTTAAAAAATACTTAAAACTTTACTTCATATTTACATCTATTTTATTTCCATAGTTAGAAAAAAACACTTTAAAGAAATGCAGTCAGACCCAACCATGTTCTTTGGATAAAAAAGTGCTTTGATCTTTCGATCCATCCATTCTGGACATGCTGATTGGGCGAGAACTATCAATAGTCACAGATCAAAAGAGGCATATCTTCATGGACATAGCTAAAATAATATCTATTAAATATTAAAAGCTGGCCACATGTGTACTCTCTAGTATGGTTGGAGACTGCCAGGCCATGGATACGAAACATGTTGTATTACTTAGCTTCAATGTCAAGAGCTGAGATCCCAAGGCAATGCCGTATTGGACTCCGATGCCAACCACCACTCACACAATCTACAATATTGGCAAATATTTATCAATTCCATGCCCATCCTGTCCATACGCCTTAATAAGACGGCTACATTCTTAAAGCAGAAATCCACTCTGTTATACTGTTTACTAGTTGGGGCTAACGGTTTTTATTTTTACTTTGCATGGTTCCATTGTTGATCATCAAATCAGGACAAACTGAGTCCCCCATGTCTATGCACAAGAAAGCCTATATAGCTACGTAGATCACGCTATTTTGTGCTGCCTTTTAAGTTCACTTAAAATTTCCCATTGGATATTGTAGGGTACACATTTTATGACTTCAACTTACCGGTTCAATCATGCCTATCTGTTCAACATTAAAAGTTAACATTTATGTGAACAAAAACTTTTTTCTTGCCCTGAGATACATGAGTTGTATAGAACATGGGCATGATCATATTCTGTATATTTCAGAAGGCATGTATTGAACAAAACAAGTGTCCAGGTTTGCTGTGGTTTGGACCTGCCATAAAAGTTCCTGTTCCGTTAATGTTCTGTCTTAAGCGATGCATCTATGATAACGACAACAACAAATACCGTGTGAGCTGATTACCCTGGGGTGGGCGAGACTGTATAAGTCTCCATAATGAAGATGCAATAATGTAGGCCAAACTCATTAATTATGCAGTGAACTAGTTCTACATTTCTACCAAATGTTGTATCAAATATAAACACCCTAAGTGTTGCATAAAGTGCAAGGAATGCCATGTTGATAATATGTATAATCAGCTTTCAATATCTATCAATTTCCTTCGTTGAGGATCCCAAGGAATGTGATGGAAGCTTGTTGGGGATTCTTAATTTGGAAAACAGCAAAACATAACTGAATGATAGTTATATGTTTGTTTGTTTAGGTGACCATTGCTACTCAATTCGGACGATGAAACTACTCAATATCAATTTATGTCCAGAGTAGTATATATTGTAGTGTTATGTTGTGCATACTATCATTTAAACCTCTTGTGAAAACATGCCTTTAAACAACTCCGCAGTTATGTTTGCTGCACCATTGTTTCAATTTTGCAACACATAAAAGGGACTGGGTAAAGAGAAGTTGCCAGGGTGTTTCAGAGAAACAAAGTCCGTGACTTTTACATTGGCCATAGCCACAGATCTTGTTTCTGTTACCAGGCCTTTTCAAAATTGCAAGGATGCAGTGTTTTTTTGTGAGTATCATGTACTCTATCCTATCCAACACATGTATGGGTGTTGTCATTTTATTTTATTCAGCTATTATATTGCTGCTTCAAATAGGTTTGAGGATACGTCAGACATAATACTTGCTTTATTCTTATATTTATTAACAATACCATGTAATATAAAAATAGACATTAATTACTTCCAGGCTTTGGCGTATGAAGTGCAACCTATCATGTTATTGCACGTTCAAAACGTGGATAGTATGAGTTTAATAAAAAAAATTGATTGAAATATAAAACTTGGGACAAATGTACATTACAGGCGTAGTTTTATGTGCCTTATCTTTTAAGGAGGGAGGGCAAGCGAGTTTCCTTTGATTCCGAGGGGTGCTGGGCTAGACCTGAAAAGAAGAGGTAGCATCCGAACCACAGAAATAAGTGGAATTCAAGAGAGTGGATGGCTGCAATAACACATTGGACCCATGATCATACCTATATCCCTTATTTGTGAAGATGGATGGGATCAGAGGGAGTGAGAGCTGATTAATGACTTGTTGTGAATACATTGTGATGCACTTGTAGTGGTCTTTTACATCAAGTGAAGCCGATACAACAAGACGGCATTTTACAAACTTGCACGCATGATTTAGGGTTGTGTAATGTTTGGGGTTCAGAACAACCTTGGCTCTTGGGAGGCGCTCGGCCCAGATATGCAGTTGGTCCAAGAATGACAAAAACCAAGGGTATGCAGAGATCTAAAGCACTCTCCATAGCTGAAGCTGGATTCCAGAATGAGTGGCTTTTGTTTTCTAATGCTAGTTAATAGGACCATGTAAAGCAAAGAGCCCAGTTTCTTGGGCAACTCCACCCTTAACTATCTCAGCGTAGCCAAAATGAAACATGACTATTTGGATAGCGATAATGACCGGCCCAACCATATTTCTTAACGGGCTCTCATTGGTGTTGTATGGGCATGTAGTTTGCCATGGATAATCCATATGAGTTTTGACGCAATAAGTGGTGTATGATGTGGATTCATTTCCGATTGAGCATGCCATTTTTAACAAGCCATTGATATCTTATATGTCATCTATAAGTTAATATTCTGATAAGTTAGATTATTTCACCCCATCTGCAAGCATAAATTATTTATGAATTAGCAAGCATGGTTAACAGATGTTGCGGTTCTTGATAAATAATGTGAACTATGTTGGATAGAACTCCAGATGACAACACAAGAGCCCCTTCTCACTCACACAGAAAAAGAAAGGAAAACACTTGTTGCTGTGATTTATCTTTGGTCCACACAGGTATTTATACAACTCATGGGGCTACCACCTTGGTAGGACACTTAACTACCATTCAGTTAGAGTCACATACCTGTGATTATCTCAGCCATCCATTCAGAAACAGAAAACCTATCTTGAAACAGAAACAACAACAAAAACAAACTGTTTTTGTAACAGATTCCTTCTAGATTACCTCCTTCAAACTACCAATAAACATTGTTATTGAGTTTGATCTCTCTCTTTTAGTGTTCATTGTATGATAAAGGGGCATAGACAACAAGCTTGAACCATAATTACCGGATTTCAATGATAGGAGGGACGCAATATCCATGTTTGACATTAATGGGTTGTTATTATGCAAACTTTTGAGAGCAGGCAGATGGGTAGTAGATGTAGCGACCTGAAGGGAAAATAGAAAGCGATCAGGTATAAATGGTGAAGCCAGATGAGGGAATAAGAGAGATCAGGTATAAATGGAGAAATTAGGGAATTATTGAAGATAATAAGAGAGACAAGGAAGAATGAGAGAGAGAGAGAAACTAAGAGAGGGAAAGAAGGAGAGATCAATCGTCTATATTTAATCATCTCTTCCCAAGAAATACAATGGAATGTAACCTCTAATCTCATTTGGATTTAATGAATATCTACTCAATCCTGGAGATGATTCTGATGTCCAGTAACATTCTGACCTGCAGACTTGAACTCCTCAACACATTGAATCGGTTGACCTGTTAGCGGCCGCGAGGGGAATGACAAAGTTGAGATTCTTCTACAGCAGATCAACTGTAAATTGTGGAAGCGTATATGACAAGTTTTAAAGGTATTTGATCTCTATAATCTAGTTTCCAATATTTTATAAAATTATTTTGAAGAATGCATGCCCATTCATTGGGAAATGTATAACCACAATTACAGAAATTGTGGACAGTTGAACAAAATAACGAAGGAGGGATACTCAGATTTCAGTATTAAATGCCATTGAGATAGTTAGTTTATATTATATTATGAACCCACCTTTTATGTATCCTGGAGAAATCTAAAACATTTATAGTATATTTATTTCTGAACAATCATTCTCTTCACCAGCATGTGTGGTTTTTCTTGAATCCCTTTGACTCAGACATTTATAGTAAAGATCACTACACACGTTCAGTTTGACTCAGACATATGTGCTTGGCTGGCTAATAAAGTATAAGTTATTTCATATGCAGATGTGCTGACATGCTGGCCCGGCCATACATCACAACATGTTGATAAGAAGACAAAAAATAAAAGCATTTTATGATTTAAATTAAATCATAGTCTTGTCATATATATTTGATATGTTGACATAAAAATTAAATGTTCTGCTAATAAATGTGCATAACACGTTTATAAATATTACTGATAACACAGCACAGAGTGCTTTAGTCATCAAATTTTCAATTTATATTATTCAAAAAAAGTTAAGATTGTGAAATCGGTTGGAAATGCATATTTTAAAGTTTTAACCATGTTTTTACCTTTAGTTCAGCTACACTTACGTCCACCCACTCCACGTGACATTTATGAGATCCATGATTTTGTTGATTTGGATAAATGGATGTTAAATTACTGGTTACAGTATAAGCCATAGCTTGACATCTCAAACACGTAAGGCTTATGCTTTTAGAAGAGATAGACAAATACAAACCCATCAAACTCTACATCTGCATTGTAAATGAAACTATTGAATGGTGCTCCATCGTTTTAGTCTCGTGATTTAAATTTCACCACATGGTTTGTTGTGCTACCATAAGTCCATCGTATTTGTTGTGGTTCATCTGGGAGATAGTTCTCGTACTTTGGTTCACACGTCTTCTCTCAGCTCCGCCACGTCGACTCATGTATAACACAGTTAGGTAGCCATATGTGGCTGGTTTCGAAATCTGTCTTTGATACCAAATTCAAACAAAGTTAGGTAGACCTAACAAACTTAAATTTAGAATTTTATGAGTGACCAATTAATTTATATAACTCAGGGACTGCAGTGATTTACATGAGGAATCAATGGATTGAGGTAATAATTCGTTATTCAATAATTGAGACTTGTATCTAGTAACCGATTATTGAATACGGTGATAAAATTACTGTAGTTGTATTTATTTTTAGTTTAAGCTTTTAAATTATATCCGTATTATTTTCCTGCTTTCATTTTATGTGTGACTGTAAATTGGGGAATAATACAACATGGTGCTGTAACATAAGGTACCAAGAAGCCCTCTTTTTTAGCTTTGATGCACTATTCTCACCCTCAAGTAAAATATATAGACATGTGTAAGTAAAACCATAATGAGGAAGCCAAATAAACTGATTCTTATAGTTAAAAGGCCATCCTAAGGCATTTCAATTGCAATGTCACATATAGAATTCATATATCATATTAATCAATTTAACATAAAAATAATACATGACCGTGCATTTGGTTTCTGAATTCTCAGACATACATTATGAAACATTGTAATCAGTTATTATTCGAGATGTACGGTCCATATAAAAAATCAGTTCAGACATTTGCTTTCTGTACATTTTATTGTTGATAAGGCACATATAATTCAACTAGGGTTGTGAGATTAGATTAAGAATTTAGTATTTTATTTGGAATACATGAGCTATTTGATTCAGTGGTGAAATTTAAGTTGTCAACACACCAAAAGTAGGCAAACACTCATTGATCTAACCTAGAAATTACTATAATAATATTGATACCGATGAACCATATTATTTAAAATTCATAATGAGTTCGAATAGAAAGCAAAACCAGCTTTTACAGTTTCAGTATTCATATTAGTTGGATAACGCAGAGTTATATAGTTAAAAATGCAAATAACCAAGTGGAAATGAGGAAATCATAAACTGATAAATTTTGCTTTGGGAACTTAGACCAGAAATATTCAGGGAGTGAATTTTCCCTCAACATTGTCCTGCCCATTTCAACAAGGGTACGGCTTTCCTTTCAACAACACCATTTTGTTTAGGTTTTCTTGGAGAGGAATATTGGATACAGAGAGAGGAACTGCGTAGCCTGCAGATAAGGCTAGGATGTCGTGTTGGGTAGGCATCCTCTATGTACCGTTGTCAAATGAGGTTGCACAGAAGCCGGACAGGCACAAACAGTCACAACCACTAGCGTAGGATGATCAGGGCCCGTGGTCCAACCAACAAAGTACGAGGCTGATCCGTGGGCGTGGACAACTGTTCTCCAAATGCGCGAGGCCACTTGGTGACGAATGTAGTGTGTCCAACGGTTGTCAGGTGGCCAAATGGCCGACATATACATCATGCTCAGCTAGTGGGAATTGTTACTTCAATGTTACTTCTGAGAAGTGTGTATGGGACACACTTAACAAGTGCTAGTTGTTTTGTGGTGGGGACACACAAACACTGCTAGACGCACACAGGTAATGGCTCAGTGAATAAGTCTGGCATGCTTGGCAGCTTTGTCATAGGCGTGGATGTGTGCAAGCACTTAGATGAAGGGGATTTCAAGGTTTTGTGCTGATAAATGACTCGTTTGTGCCATACGTAATGCAAGAACAGGGCGAGCACGAGTTCAATAAATCACCCGAAGATAGAGAGAGTTGATCTCATCTTGAAAAGCTGTGATGGTGCCAACGATGACAATGCAAGATCGTGTTCGCACACAGTCTGTAGCATAGTTTGGCGGTGTGGTAACAAGAACCTTAAGCTTTCGAATGAAAATAATTTGTACCATACTTTGGAATGGGATATGCATGCCATCTGTCTTCTTAAAAATGGGAAAACTTTTATGGATATGTGATAATAATATAGATAAGGATAATAAGACTCAAAATATGGACGAAGATCTGGTGAATGATCCAAAGAAAGGAAACCCCAAATGTGAAACTCACCCTAAAGAAGTAGATCACAATTCCAAATATTGTTGCCTACCTATCCCTTTACCATATGGTCTAAGTTCAACAAAGGGTAAGCCACAAAATAAGAACTGACTAAAACCTTTTAAAAAGGCAACCATCATTAATGCCACACGTCGTATAGAAGGTCGTCCGGTCGATACTGAGACGACACTTGGTTATCCCAATAGAGTAATCTAACACCGTCAACGACGTCATCCGATGGATAAATCCTAAGGAGTACGTAACTACAAAAGATACGTGTACTATGTAGACGTATTTGCAGGCCTGGACTCGATGAGATGTGCTGAACTCCAAGCTTTGAAGGGAGTGTCATGTTATGACGATGATGGCCTCTTGAACCTCGTCGGATGGACACCAGCGTTTATGGGGGAAAAAGAAATAAGTCCGTAGGACCAAGTTGTAACGGAAAGGCTCAGCCTGTACCAAGAAGACTCTCAAACTCGTAGTTTTCTCAATTCTCGCACCTATCTCTAGCCCGAGCGCCATAGAGTTAAATCAAAATTATACTACAATAAGTAATACAACGACAGAGCAAAGAATGACATATCCCATCAATGAGATGTTCCTCGTCAAGATCTTTGACGTTAGACAATCGATACAGGCATGCATGGTGAGAGTGTGCCGAAGAGTATCACGATATAGCTCCACAACAGTTTGGATGCAGAGCTCAAGTAGAGATACGGAGGTTAGAGTCAACGATATAAGAGCAGCGCCGACTCGGTCCAAATGCCTAGCGGGATCCAACGAGTACGCTGTCTGAATAGGTGGTGCAAGAGGGATGAGCAATTCTGTCCCTAGCACAAGCGCATGCGCGAGTGGGATAAACAGCGTCTAGATTGTCCGTGATGGTACTCCAGCTGGTTGCGGTAAAACAAGCTTCTGCATGGCCCATTGTTGGTGGTGCAGGAAGCTGTGGCATTGGAGGTAGCTCGATGAGAAGGATATGTTGGCGAGTGGGCAGCAATGCCTTGTCGAGGACTAGTGCTTTCCCCTTAGGACGCCACAGAAAATGAATTTTGTGCTGCCCACGAGAGGGATCCTCTTTGCCGGTTGGATAAAAGAAGCAAAGAAAGAAATGAAATAGACAATGGCGTAGTGAATAAAGTGACAAACAAACACACAAACGGAGTGATACCAAGAAATCAAATGATCACGAATGTGCTTTTACTCGGGGTATTTGAATTTGGGCACCTTTTATGATCGCCTTGGTGTGATGCTTGGGTTGTATGTGAACCGTTGGAGACGCTTAGGATGATGATGAGGTATCCGAGTACGTATCTGGGGACTCTGGCTGTTGCGTGCCATCAATCCTCCTAGGGTCAGAAGAACTAAGCTCCGACGAGTTTGGGGAAGCATATGACAGCAGCTAGAGAAGATCGGTCTAAAGGTACGATAGCTCGGGCTACATAATCATGTGTGGTGTGCACCTGTACATCCATGCCAATGCACCAAAAACCTTCGTGGTACCTCATCCCCTACATAGTTAAGTATATTCTACAATATACAACCAAGTGACTCGTGCTCGCGGCAAACTTACTCACACTTAAGGGGTCTAGACAGTGTGGGTCAGAGGGGGGAGAAGGGGCTTGGTATGGAGCCAGGTCAGCCTTGTTAAATGTGGAACTGAGCCCCCGTGTAGGAGGGATTTTGATGACGTGAAAAACCTTCGTCGCTCACTCTTTGCAGGATTGAGAACGGGTCGACTCTACGAGTGTGTATCTTGGTAGCTCTCCTGGCATAATATCTCTCCAGCTTGATATTCACCATCACAAAGTCTCCCATATCAAACACTCGGGTCAGCAATGTGAGTTGGCAGCCTACTTGTAAAATGCATTTTGACTAGTTATCATATCATTAATATGCTCATGCTGTGAGGAGACATGATTGGCGAATGCAATGCCATCGTCGGATACTCTAACATGAGGATCTACAGGTGCTAAGTCGGGTGGTTGACAAAAGAGATTGGAAGTAGGCAATCTCAAAGGGACTCAACCCGGTGGTTTACTTCAATGAGGAGTTTAAGCAAACTCAGCTGAGGGACTATCAAATCCCATGTCGCACGGTGTTTGCTGACTAGGGACTAGAACAGGTTACCTAAGCTCCGATTGACCACCTTTGTCTGACCATCGCTCTAACGGTGGTAAGGTATCAAAAACTTAAGTTTAGTCTCGAGGAGACTCCACAAAGTCTCCGAGAAGCAATTCGTGAAGCATACATCTTGGTCAAACAGAATCAAAGTGTGTAGGCAATCTAGGCACAAGATTTGTTGGAAAAATAATTGTGCAATGGACGTGGCATCATCTTCGCACTAGGAACGATGTGTGACATCTTCGAAAACCTATCAACAACAACCATAATGGAGTTCTGTCTTCATGCAGTCCAGGGTAACCCTAGGATAAAGTGGTGGTACCTGACTGCCTCGTGATTTGAGAACAGTAGGAACTCCTTTGTAAGTAGATAGTGGCGCTAGTGCTTTAGGGCCTAGATGACTGCATAGAACTCCTTGTCATAGGTGGAGCAATGAAGTTGCATGTTGTTCAGCTTTTCAGTGAGAAACTTGATGAGGTGCCCTTCCTGACTATGTATACCCCCGATTCTGATGCCCAAAGCATCCCATATAACTTTGAAGCCTTTCCCAAAGTCGCGTAGATGGAGGACGAGCACCTGGTTCATCATGAGCTTCACGTGTTGAAAAGTATGGTGTCCTACCTGTGTCCAGGAAAACGGCTCCACCTTGAGGCAGTAAGAAAGGGAGCTGTGACAGAATGAAATTTCAATGTAAAACACAGATGGAAGGTGGCCAGTCCGATAAAGCTTCATACATCGTAGATGTTTTGGCAGCGGAGGCCACGACGTAACTGTTGGGAGCTTGTCCGGGTCTGCAACAACGCCTTGGGTTGATACGATGAAGCTGAGGAAGGTGACTTCTAGGGTACGGAAGCTGCACTTATTCAGATGAGCATATAACTGCTCAGGCTGAAGGATTGTGCAAACCTGACGGAGGCGGACAAGATGCTCATCTTGCATCTGGCTATATATGGGAATGTCATCGAAGTAGAGGATGATAGACTTCCCTATGAACTCACGGAGTACCTCATTCATAAGCTGCTGGAAGGTACTTGGTGCATAGGAGATGCTGAAGGGCATAACTTTCTACTCATATAACCCATCCTCTATCTTAAAGGCAGCCTTCCATTCATCCCATGGACGAATCCGAGTGTGATGGTACACACTATGAAGATCTATATTCAAGAATATAATGGATACTGACATCATGTCGAAGAGGTCATGTATGGGGGGGATGGCAAAATGTTAGTTGACTGTTATCTTGTCGATAGCACGGCTATCACAGCACATATGCAACGTGCCACCTTCCTTTGGGGCCAAGTGTGCGGGGATCGCACATGGCTGAGGCTCTTTTGAATGAGACCCTTCGCTAGGAACTCCTAGACTTGTTGTAGCAACTCTGATGTAAAACACAATCAGTTGGGATCAATCGATGCTTTTTTTACCACAAGGCTAACGAATGTGATGACGTATCAAGATTATTTGATGCAAACTTGGAAATTTTAACGACAAGTACAATGAATGTAACTAACAGAGTTAGAGGATCAGCTAAATTGGCAAAGTTTGATCGGACATGATTGATCTCCAAACGTCCCTTTGGATCAACTAGACACATAAGGTGAGAGGTAGTCGTACTACTAGTGAGCGTTTTGATGTCAGACGTCGTCAAGGCGTCGTCCGGTTGTCACCGAGGGTAGCGGCTCGGTATCGATAAAGGAACTCTATCGGACAACGACGGAGAGTGTCGTCCGATAATGAAGCTAAACAGATATGAGATAGGATGGAATGTGAAATGTCTAAATGTGGTACATGCAAGTGTCGACTCGCGGGGTGGATCCCTCAAGTTGGAGCCTGCACGGACGACATGTAGGAGATTCATTTCTGCATCATAGTGACATCGACTTGTTAGGGCTTATATGTCAGACGACGACACCGTCGAGGTTCAATACAACCATCTCTTATAAGTACCAAACCATCATATTCGGTGCCGACCAGAGAACATCCTAGATGACGTCCGACATCACTTTCAGTGGCTACTTATGCATACATTCGAGGGCTCCTGTGCACATTGTGTGCACTGAAACGCATGTAGGCCTGCTAGTCTTTTTCTCATACCCTAGATCTTAGCCTCTCCAAAACAATATTTAAACTTTTTTAATGAATTTATTCCATGCAATATGTAAAACTCCACCATATGCAAGGATGACTTCCATGAAAGAAAATATTGCTGAATCATATTTGAATGAGGATGTATGACCTTCAAAAATAAAGTTTTATTGAAAATGGTGACTTAAGCTCCTCCGTCCATAATAGATACATAATTGAGAGCTTCTATGGAAATGAAGAAAAGTCAATAAATGGTGCACGCAATACCTTTGAGATGTGTTTGTTTTCATCTTTTAAGGTATGTCCATCATACAGCAGGCTATACTTTACTCCCTTTAGTGGAATCTCTTGACTTGGCTACCCTAGTTTACTGGGTTTCACTACCTTCAACTTGAGGAAACTGGCTCGCCTCGACATGGGAAGTCCAAGACCAATGTGCTATGATTAAAATGATAATGACTGCATAAATTCCAAATGAATATTCAACAGCAAGAGTTGTTACCTTCCGTATCCAAATGACTAATGAAAACAATTACTTATTAAATTTATATGGCCTGTAAATTTATGGAGAAAAACAATAGAAATAAAACATCAGAAAAATTTATATTCATTACGATCAAGTACACACCAGTGTTAATTAATAATGCAAAATTTGGGGTATAATAGTGTTTCTGATTGTAAAAGCTAGTTAAAATAGCACTACACACATGTAGGTCACCTCCTATAGGATCGTCAACTAAAGGTCGACTTAGTTAAAGTGCTGGAATAGAGGGAAAAAACATTTCAGGTGACCTTACTATGAACAAAATTTCTGATCCCTAGATGTAGATATGGATACTGTACAGATTTATAATTCTAAATGGACACACAGAATATCCGGTGATGGTTTGAGGTAGGAATATTTATGGAAGGATACAAATTAAAGTGAAAATGGAAAGCAATTGATATGAAATTTTGTAATATGCCTACCCAGATTTTTTTCAAATGAACTTTTTTCAAAATGGAGCGTATAGGTATTCATATTGTTTCAAATGAAATTTAATTATGTTCATTGTTTTGGAATATGAATTACAATATAGATGAAACAAATTGATGGGGGACCATCCAGCTGACGCCGGGACGGGACGAGTCCAACCACGCTGGGTTGCTTGCGCCGATGCTCGCCATCCGGGGTTTAAATACTCCGCATAAGCACCTTCCATTTTTGTATTCTATTTTGTCTTGTTGTAATTTTCGTTCTTGTATTTTACTGACTAGGCCGGTGTTTTGGGCCTCATCCATGTTATGTTTTCCTTTCGCTTGTAACCGTTGAATAGAGGCCGAACCACATCTTGCGATGGTTCATCCTCTACACGACATCACTTGGCACCTATCCTCACTATATAAGGGGATAGCATGCCCAAGTGAAGGCAAGCATTGTTGAAATCGAAAGTTGTCTCTTAGTTCTATCTTAGTGTTTAGAGAGGTCGTGATAGATAGGAATAGAGAGAGTGGAGGGGTCGTGGCTGTCCTCGCCCCACGTCGAGACTACTCCGTGGGTTCTCGCCCCATGACATCACATTGAGACCACTCTGTGATTCGTTCCCACCTTCCTCGTCGAGACTACTCCGAGGTGGAGCTTAAAGAATCCAAGACTCGGCGTCGGATTCATCTCTTCCTCGTCGAGACTACTCCGAGGGCGTGTGACGTCGTTCGCCTTCATCAACCATCCCACCATGCGCCCTCCATCGTATCACAAGACTCCCAAGAATTCAAGATTCCTCTGCCCCCACTAAGAGTCCTTGGAGCAGTTACAATCAAGAATTCCTAGTTCTTGAATCACTGCCGCTCGCCTGGACCACCACCGCACGCAGGCCATGCCCGCGCGCCCTGCTCCACCACCGCGCGCAGGCTCCTGTCCACGCGCACGACGCCACTGCTGCCGGGCCTGTCCGCTGGCGTTTGCAGCCAGCCCGCCGCGCACCCTATCCCGCCGCTGCGCCTAGGCCCCAGCCCGCGCGCCCAACTCCGCCGCCGCTCGCCCTGCTTGTCGCCATGCGCAGTCATTCCGCCCGCGCGTCCTACTCCGCCATCACACGCAGGCCCCAGCCCACGCGTCTGGCTCTGCCGTCTCTTGACCTGCTCGCTACAGCGAGCGGGCCCCACCGCACCTTGCTCCGTCTCTGAGCCTAGGCACCTTGCCCGCGCACCCCGTGTTGTTGTCGCGCGCAGGCTCCCGCCCGCGCACCCAGTTCCGCCGATGCCTGCCCTGCCCGTTGTCGTGCGCAGGCCCCCGCCCACGCGCCTTGCTCATCGGCGCGCACAGGCATCCAACCCGCGTGCCCAACTTTGCTGCCGCCTGCCTCGTCCGCTGCCGCGCGCATTTGGGCCCAATCCGGATCATCATCCTCCTCATGCTGATCGTTCTCACCAAATCGCCTTCGTCGGTCTGCCCTCTGACGAATTACTTGGCCGTGGACGACCGTCAGCAAGGTACTTACTGGACTCCCCTCCCTTAATTTCCAGTATTATTACATCTTGCAGTGCCGTCTCCCGCTATCACTTCCTCCACCTTTGATTACAACAAAATTTACTATAGGATAACCACCGTGTCGAGAGATAGGATTCCTTTGTGGAGGACGATTGCCCGTTGATCCTTAGGCGGGGAACAACCCAAGGCCGTCAAACGCCCCTTACCCGTAGACGTCTAGTTGGTCAAAAAGGGGTCGTTGGGAGTCTAATCCGATCAGTATCTCCTTAGAGGATGTCATTGACTGTCAATCCTCATCAGTATTTCCAGTATTATTAGTCGCGCCGCCAGTGCGACCTGAAGCCGCGCCACCGCGCTCCCCGTCCTACGCCACCGTGCGCTACGAAATGCGCCACCTGCGCGCCCTGAAGCTGTAGTATCGAGTACCCCGTCCTGCACCACCGCGAGCCAAAGCCGCACCGCCACGCATCATGACCCGCGCTGTCGCGTGCCTAGACTGGCGGCGATCGCACGCCTTGAGTTGCCCCAGCCGCACGCCGAGCCGCGACGCCTGCGCGCTGAGCTGCGCTGGCCCAAGCGCCTCGGCGCTGTGCCGCGCAGAGCCGAGCCGCGTCGCGCCCAAAGCCGCACCGTGGCCTACTGCATTCCGCCCAGCCCCGCATTGCACCCTACCGCGCCGCGCCCAGGACCGTGCCGTGCCAGAGCAGCGCCCCGCCCATCTAGTCCAATGGGCACGAACCCATTGGGCCGATGCCACTATTTGGGCCCAAGAGAGCCAAACTGCCAGCCCAGCTCCCGCAACCCAAGGCGCCGCATAACGCACCCCAAGGCGCCGCATAACGCACCCCAAGGCGCCGCTACCACCTCCCGAAGCGCCGTGAAGTCAAGACGCCTGCACGCGCCCTGAGGCGCCCATCAGCCCTAGCTGACGCGTGCACGCATCTCCAAACGATGCCACATTCACCAGAAGCCCATTAGTGGGTCTAATTTCTTGGGCCGTCGCCGATCCCGTTGGCCCAATCCGGCCCAATCGGCCAATCCCGTTGGCCCGATCTCGTCATCCTGACCGGGGCCCAATGCCGCGGCCCAGACCGCACCCCAGCCACGGTACAGGCCGTGGCTCAAGCCGGCCGCTGCCCCCGTCGACATCACTACCGCCGTCGCCGCCGCCTCTGGCCGTCACTACCGCTGCCACTCGACGCCGCTGCCGCTCGCCGCTTGCTGCTGCCGCTCGCCGCTTGCTGCTATCGCTCGCCGCTGCCGCCATCGCTGCCGCTCGCTGCCTGCGGTCGCCAGTGCCGCCGCCGCCGCTTGCCGCCTCCGGTCACCATTCCCACCACCGCCATCGCCGCTGTCGCCGCCGCTGCCTCTGGTCGCCGCTCGCCGCCTTGGCCGCCCAGCGTCGCCGTATCATTTGCAGCTGCTTCGTCATCTAGCTGGTGGATTTGCTCGTCCACCGGTCGTCGGCCTACCGCCCCTCGACAACCATCTCGTGGAGCGCAAACTCTATGAAGATAACGACACCCTCGACCTAACGAATTAAGGACCCCCCGTAGTACTTGATTTTCCTGGGACACCCCACCTCGAGTAGGACGTGCAATCCGAGATGACCGTCCCCGAGAAGGACGTCCGTCCTGCATCAATCTGGTATCAGAGCCAACTGTGGGCGTTACACGACCCTCGAATGGGATGACGACGCTCGTCACCATTCGAGTGTGCTCCTGATGGAGAAAAGCCACTTGCCGTAGTCGTTGCTGCTAAGAGCGCTCGCGGGCAAGCTGCCATGGAATGCAACCCGCCGCACGGTTGAAGCCGCTGCGAGAGACGCCGCCTCCTCATTTCGATGCTGTCATTGTCGTGCTGCAAAGTGCAGCCGCAGGCAGCTACAAAGGCAGACACTACCACACAAGGCCATCCCTCCACGAAGGCCTCTTCGAGTCCGCCAAAGGTATTTTGTCTTCCACAAACTTTACAGAGTCAAGTTCGTCGACCGCGCGCCCGGAGCTACGCCGCCCGCGTGCCGAGCCACATTCGCCCCAGCACCTCGGCGCCATGCCGCGCGAAGCCCCAAGCACCGCGCTGCCCCCAGAGCAAAGCCGCGCCCGTCCCGTTTAATGGGCCAAAGCCCATTAGGCCGATGCCACTATCAAGGCCTAGGAGGCACAAACCGCCGGCCCGGCTCCCACAACCCGAGGCGCCGCATCACATGCCCCGAGGACCCGCTACCACCTCCTGAAGCGCCATGAAGTCAAGCCGCCTGCACGCGCCCAGAAGCCCCCATCAGCCCTAGCCAACGCATGCATGCATCCCGAGACGATCCCACATCAACCAAAAGCCCATTAGTGGGGCTAATTTATTAGGCCGTCACCGATCCCGTTGGCCCAATCTGGCCCAAATTCGAGGCCCGTCATCGTGACCGTGGCCCAATGTCGCGGCCCAATACCGCGGCCCAAGCCACGTTCGCTTGCGGCCTAGACCGCAGCCCAGTCGCGGTCCAGCCCGTGGCTCAAGCCGGCCACCACCGCCACCGCTGCCGCTTGCCGCTGCCGCTATCGCCGCCGCCTCCGGTTGCCACTGCCGCCGTCGTTGCTGCCACCGCTGCCTCCGCCTCCGGCCGCCACTGCCGCCACCGCTTGCCACGGCCGCCGCCTACGGTTGCCGCCCATCGCCGCCTGCCAATCTGAGATGACCATCCCTGAGAAGGACGAACGGATCACGACTCCCGCCATAGGACACGAAGATGTCCGTCGTGCATCAAGGTGCTAGCTGACTCCGACAGCAAACAAGGCATGGTCTGTGCAACTATGTTTGGACAAGGTGGTTGCAACTTGCGGTGACACAACAACACAGCAGCGGGACAGCGTGATTTCAAGGTGTGACGTCATAGTGGTGTGGTGGCTGTCAACAATGAGCAATGCAAGGGGTGGGGGTGGGGGGTGACAACACTAGGGCGACACCGTGGGGTGCGGCAACGCAAAGTAGTGGGTGTCTGGTGCTATGGCGCAGCGATGGTGGGTCACGACTGAGGCCAAGCGCAATGATGGTAGAGCACATGTATGGCTAGTGTGGCAGAGGCAGCTCACTTCAACAAAGTCGGAGGATCGATGATTTATTTTTTTCTTTGTTGCGATGAATAAACTATAAAAAACAGGAAAACCTAAGAAAACAAAGCACAATGCTTTCTTCCTTTCTTGCTTATAGTGAAACGCACCCACCTCATCCCCTTCCCCTCCCCACGTCCTCCATAGTTGGGGGTGATCATGGGCCTTCCCCGCCATATGACATAAAATGGCCCTAACAAGGCCATAAATAAGGCCCAAGCATTGCCCTTAAAAAAAATGGGTCACAGAGACAGGGGGGCTTAATAGGGGAGAGACTCATTGATTATGCCCACACACATGCCTACTCACACACTTATAAAAAATGCCAACAAGACCCCAATGTACAAGCACATAGGCTCCCACATACAAGGCCTTCAATCAAAGACATAAAATAATGATAATGTTTACCTCTATGGACCTTGCACTCGGATGAGTACTAAAAGGCCAATTTCACATTTCAGCCCATGTGCCTAGAGCGAATTGGGCCCAAGAAATCAGCATCATGAGGGACACGTTGTTCACTACGACTCTGGCTACGACGTGATCATTCACGGACTCGGGTTTGGGCTTTAGGATGGTCCCCCATCAGCTTTAGGAGTGTAACTACCAATACAAATTTGGTATCCCCTTGGAAAACCTAATGCTTATGTCGCCATTGCACCCGTTGCTGCCACTATGTACCCGTCCCCCAAGTTGTTGCGAGCGCCAGTGTGCCACATCGCTGCACTGCTCCACCCGCTGGCCCGCACCCGCACCGCAGCTCCATTGCTTGGCCTCTACGCTGGAATGATTCTTCCACATAGCTGCGCAAACCATCACAGATGTCCCACGATGTGCCATACCCACCACTATGCTACCCCGCCGCATCCTATGGTGCGGCAATATTTCATCCAAACAACATTAAACCCAAATCGTCACACTATCCCATTCTGACATAATGCATAATGCCTTCGCCTTGCGGCACGTTGGTGCCTCCCCCACACCACTGCGCGAGCCCTATACCACCACACCACCCTGCGCAAAAGTGCCACCTCGCATTAATGCACTGTCAGGCACCGTCATGTTGTCCCTACTAACGTACTGCCTTGCGACGTTGCACCACCCCTACTATAGCACCGCAGCGTGACAACGGGTCACCCTACATTGACAAACGACACCTTGTATGGTCTCACTGCTAGATGCAACGTTAAATCTCCCCAGACACTACTACAACTTGCAACGCATGTGTCCATTTTATGCTTGTCTCCTGCTGCCCTCTGCCACATGCCTTCTCCGCAGACAGCCTTCCATGCACAGATGACGTCGCCACATATGAAGTGCATGCCACCCACCTATTATTGTTATCAAAATCGATCGGGCATCGGTCTATAGGTACATTCACCATACCCCTTGCGTATTCTTTGATTTCATTACTACTTTTTGAGTGTGTCTCGACCTATGGGGTTAGGATATAGAGAGGTAGGGATATCCATTTGAGATCTTGGATTTCTACCAATACGTCCATGGTGAGACTTGGTGAGCGTGTATGCATCAGCGCTGGTAGCCGTGCACACACTACTTGCTATCAACCCCAATGACTGGGGCAATGAGAGCCTAGTGGCATTTCCAAGTCCCTCACCAAGTCTACTTGTGCTGCTGGCTGATGACACTGGGTTTTCACTTTTCATTCAACAACTCGATGCCCTAGCATCAGTCTTGGATGGTATTTCCAATACCCAATTGACGCTGAAACATATGTGCCATCTAGTCATGGCATTCCGCATCGATAAAACATTACTTGGTTTAACTTGGGAAGCGTGGACCTATATATATGGAAGAGCTTAGTTTTTTTTGTTTTATTCCGTTAGAAATCCAGTATAGAATGGTCAAACTTCATCAACATATCATGCGTTCCATTGTGCTGCCACAGTGCTTATCCTCATAATTTGACTCACTAGTTAAGTGGTGTTGATTACATGATTATATAGATTGAGAGCCATTAGTAGGATACTACAACATGTACTCAAAGTACATTTCACATGGATGATAATGCAATTATTTAGAAAATCCTTTTAAATCAGTTAGAAAATGCTTTTAAATAAATATGCAAGATTGAAAAACAAATGATATGCTGATTTGCAAGAAGTGATACAACACTCTTCATTGAGAGGCATTTTCAACAAGTAATGCAAATGGGACAATTTTTCAACTTACATAGGTGTTGTAGTTTAGATTTTCGAGTGTCCTTAACTGTCTATTAAATTATTCATGGGAACGTTTCATAATAGTATGTGAACAGAATCATTGTTTTTCTTAATTTTTATGAATTTTCATTCTGGAACTGTAGAATGTTGGCTAAAGAAAACCATGTGAGCATTATACGTCCTTATCAAAGGGACTACCGGAAATTACGTGTGTGTTATTTTTTATTTTGTGTGATAATATCATTATTACTATCACATAGATTATATGATGGGCCTATGAAGTCATATAGTGCTAATTAATAAAACAGAAGTCTGAGAATTAAAGTAACGGTATCTGAGAGACTGATTGGTTCGATTCATTTTAGAATTAACACCATAACTTTACTATGTTAAATTCAGATGTGAACTAATTGAAATGACTATCCGGCTGAAACTGTTTGCTTCACAAATTACATGAATTATGTGATGGTCTCTAGAGAGGATAAGATTTACGATCCGGATATATCTTACATGATAGCGAAACACTTGTATGAGACTTATGACAACAGTAATAATCCTGTCATGCTGGTTGAACTCGTATGTTGTACAGAACCAAAAGTTGTAATTAAATATAATAAAATAATAATTAAGGACTTGTAATTTTTTTTCTGAGCTAATAGGGTAGAGGGTTAATCCTTTTTGAGGAGTTGGTTTGATGGCAGGTATGCTCCGCCGGTGGAAAACATTGTTGACGACATGATGACATTCAAAACGATCGACATGATACAACGACAAAAATTGATCTTCCGTCTATTATAATTGCAGAGAAAACTACCTAATGGATGATATCTGTGCGTGTCCTAAGAAAGAAAACCTAAATATGGTAAATGCGAGTACATTAATGTTCTATTTGCAAGAGAAGCTGAATTAAGTGGATTTACTATATTCTATCGTGGACGTTTGAAATAGTCGACCTTAGTTTAGGGAATTCACATTGTTCTATCGTGGGACATAACCTCTTCACTTGGGATTGCATTATTTCGGGTTCCAAATTTGCATTGAACCATTTGGTGAACCGTAGCTTGAGTCGTACCCCTTGGAACTTGTATTTGGCCAGATACCTCGTAGCCCTTTAGACCTTACCTAGTAGAAAAGCATCCTAGAGCCTTCGAGGATGGCATTGCATTTGCACAGCATATCATGGACATGCATCATGACATTCATTCTCGCATCGTCATGCAAAATGAGAAGTAGAAGGTCACCGATGATGTGGGTTGTAGGTCAGTTAGCTACACCAAAGGAAATCTTGTCATAGTCAGGTTGAGACATGAGGGATACACTCCGATGGTTGCTACAAAGCTTCATGTTTGTAGTGTCAGGCCTTTCTTGATAGTTTGTGTAGTTGATAAGCACGGCTACATTGTGGGTAACCTGACAGATTGGGGGGTCTCTCCCACCTTCAACGTTTGTAATCTAATAAAGTACCAGCCAATGCCACCTATCGTTGAGTCTCATAGCCCACGAGCCATAGCAGTCATGTGAGCGAGAAAAACCATCAACTCCCTCCCGTCGTGTCCTTAGCGAGGTATGGAGGAGGTAATTAATGTTGCAAGGGAGCAGATGGACCGTAAATTCTTGGTGCATTGGTAAGGTCGACCGTGTTCCGACGATACATAGATCTCACCAGTGGAATTTCTTTGGTTATGACTAGAGCTCGTCCAGCCCATTGAAGATACCATTGGCTTTAACTTGTATGAGATGAGTTCTTGCCTACTTGGGAGGATGATGGAGGAGTATCAAGTCGGTTGCGTTCCAACCCGTCACGAGGCTCTTCGTGGAAACAAAGTAGACGTGAAGAACCCACATTTCCACTATCAGGTTTGAGAACATTCGCCTCGTCTTGGTAGTGTCATCATCATTTGTATTCTTTCCTTTTGATGGCTCAATCCGGTGTACCTGCCAATCCTTTTGTTGTCTTCGTCTTTTCTTGTCATCTTCAAATTGTAGGTTGGCCACTCTTGTGTGAATGCAGGTACCCATGTATGTGTTTTATTAACTTTATTAAAGTACTTGCCATCTTTAATGGAAGGAAGTGCATGCTGGGCTTCTTCTCCCCATAAAAAACCCTTTTAAGGGGAAGCCCAATAAGCTTCCCCCTAATAAAGGGCACATTTGGACATCCCACAATCGTCTTCTTCGCTATGTAAAGATTGGGGAGCGGGCGGACATGATAGAGAGGTTTATGCTTTTTAACATCAACATATCGGTGTGAGTTGGTAGTTATTTTGTCTTTTGTTGAAATTGTTGAAGTTATTCTACCTCGTGGTTCTCCCGACCTTTGCCAGAATTGTATACTCTGACAGCCGGACCCTCCAGAAGGTGTTTTCTATAGTGGGGCAAGTTGTTTTCAATGTCGAGCGCCAACGCTCAAAGATTGGGGCATCCATCGCCTGTGCGTTGTTCACAGCGATTGTGCGGTTGATCTAGCTCGTCCATCCAGGATCTCACTAGACAGCTTGTCAACCCTTCGATGAGAATCTCTTATGGCAACCAATCCGACATCTTTGCCAAGGATGTCGAATACTTTCATCTTTGGTCAAGGTCAGCATACAGCCAAGGAGGTACGGCTTGTTTTGTCTTCAGGCTCCCACCTATTCAGATGCCTGATCTTGTTCGTATCCATGACGAATGTACATTGATCATTGTAGCGCGACTCTAAGTTGATCTCTTGGATTCCTCCATGGCTGAGATTAGCAGTTCATCGCGTGCAACTTGGTCTTATTAGCCGATGCGGAGATTTGCGATTGGATAATCTTGTGACCATACGGTGCATGAAGTTATACTGTCTGATGGGCCACAATCACCCGTATCTGATGGCGAGGATGTCAATGCATTGACATTGGACGCGTCACCACCATCAACCGAAGTCAACGCCACCGCTGCGGACATGCTGCCACCATCATGGACGAAGTCAACACATCGCCATCACGCACGTCTCCACGCACGCACGCTCCTTCACGCATCATGACACGTCGCCAACGGCAGATCAACAACTACCCCTTGACGTGACACGAAGCACGTCTCTCATCTTTAATTTCTCATCGTTAAGTTGTATTTTCTCTTTCCTCTAAGGCCTATATGTATAGGCCATTGTTTCAAGAAACAGTTAGGCAAGTTTATTTCAAGAATTAAGTTATCTTTCTCTTTTTGGAGTGCTTGGCCCAATCCTACTCTCCTTCTCTCCAATCTCCACCGGCGCCGCTGCCGTCGCTGCCTCGCATTGCCGGCTACCTCTGCTTCCTTCTCCACATCTCCGCTCGCCCAGGACAGCCATAGGCTGCCTGCCTAAGGCCGCCCAAGGCTGTCCCAGGCTGCCCTCCCCCAGGGCCGTCGAAGGCCACCCGAGGCCGCCCGCCTAGGATTGCCAAAGGCCGCCCCAGGCTGCCTACCCAGGGCCGCCCAAGGCCGCCCTAGGTTGCCCGCCCAGGACCGCCCCAGGCCGCCCCAGCCTGCTTGCCCAAGGCCGCCCCAGGCCGCCCACGCAGGGCCGCCCAAGCCCGCCCCAGGCCGCCCTCCCAAGGCCACCCAAGGCCGCCTAGGCCGCTGCCCTAGGTTGCCTTAGGCTGCCCCAGACCGCCCCCCTAGGGCAGCCCTAGGCCACCCCAGGCCGCCTGCCCAGGGATCGCCCTAGTTGGATCCGCGACACCCTATCGAAGCGCTCATCAGTCATCCCGCCAACGACGCCCCATGCCCAAGCACTGCGGCCACTGAAGCACGGAACTTCTCTTTGCTAGGGCCGCTCAACGCACGGAATGTCCAGATCTTCTCGTCTAGTGGGCCATACAACTCCCGGATTGCTTAGTCTCGTCACAACCAGAATTCC
This sequence comes from Wolffia australiana, assembly GCF_029677425.1. Classification (NCBI taxonomy): domain Eukaryota; kingdom Viridiplantae; phylum Streptophyta; class Magnoliopsida; order Alismatales; family Araceae; genus Wolffia; species Wolffia australiana. The sequence goes on along the minus strand of NC_135837.1, from coordinate 10,745,391 downwards.
CTATAGCCTCTTCATGCACTCTGGTGCTGAGGTACGCCTGAACTCTTTGGTGTCGACGTGATCTTCTTCTAGTATTCTGCGAGAATCCTCCACCACCGACAGATTTCATTTGATTTGGAATTCCCTAAAATTCTCTCAATCATGAGATTTCCTCGTGACGTTAATTTGTGTATTGGATTTGGTGCTTCGGCATCATCACGGTGAATGAAGACAGTACTCCCGCCCTCGACGAGGAATGGGACTGCACCACCAGTATTTCATCTGTTTTAAATTCCAAATTCGATCATGTGGATTTCTGTGGTCTGTTTTATCTCTCCATCCAAATCCGTCTAATGCCTCCTCCTGTCGATGTTCCATCCATCCCCACAGTCATCCTTTTCCATAGCTGTCCTGCATCAGCATTGCTCTAGTCATCTTTGAGAAGTTATTGAACCCTTGAACTGTCATGAGAAGAACACTCACGCATCGGCGTGTTAAGTCTAAATCTGACGGAAGCGACCCACGATAGTGCCCTGGATCTGGCCCAATAGTCATAGCTTGATCAAGACTTCTTCTTCCACTTCATCTCAGCTTGCAACGACATTCCCAGTTTGGTAAAACAAATCGCATCGATACGCAGAATGTGACCAAGTTGCGCAAGGTCTTTTGGTCCCATCCTCTTGAAGTCGTGCATTAGGCCTTCTGCCAGATTTGATGTCATCCGCAATAGGCCCCCTAACATTAAGCCACAAACCACGCCCTTGTCTTCACTCATTATAGTGGTAGTTATTTCTTTTAGTGCCGGTCTTGTAGTAATCATCTGCTACAAGAGATTTTGGTAGTTGTTAAAGTATTTCGACACCATCGCCTTTCAGTTACGCCCATAATAGTTTTGATTTTATAAAGGCTACTATAGTCAATGTCTTGAATAAATCGTCTAAGAGATGGCAAAATATCTTGAACATTTTATAATGTCCACTATAGAATAGTTTTGACTTTATGTAGCACATTTGATTCATAAAAATGTTTCTGATCATATTGATTATTGTTTTACTGGCATAAAATGCTTTGTTACCTTCGTAGTAGAGTACTCCGAGTGTATGTAGAAGACTGCTTTAGATCCTTGAATACTCTCCAGGGGGGGTTGGCAATGGCTCTAGCAAGCTTGCAATTTGCTCGATGGCTCGACGACATAGAAGGCGAGATCAGGAGTAAGAAAGGTGGATGTTGGGAGCCCAAATCTATAACCCTGTATTTTGGAATGAGCCATGACTAGATTTCAACATATTAACTGTGATTGCATGCCAAACATGGAAAATACAAAAAACCTTTACAGATGACCAGTGACCAACATCAACATTTATGAATATTACCTATTTCCAAGATGGAGCGCCACTCTACGGGATGTAGGTAACACTTCAGAAATAACTGTTGAAAATATCCCATGATGCCAGCATCTCTTGTACATATGAATTATACTGATAATACAACCAAAAGGCATAAGTCCATCCTATGTAAAAAATACTTGCACTCTAGATATGAATTCTGGTGATAATACAATCTAAAGGCAGAAGTCCATTATAGATAAAAACTTGAACTGCATATTATTGAACAAAATCTTCTTACGATGACATCGATTTAAGTTCATTGAATGCACTTTGTAAAAACACCTCATATCTCATATCAGTTGGACAACAGACACCATGTAATATCTCAACTGACTACTTAAACATATTAAGTAAAACCCCTCTTGCTATACAAGCCAAGTGATGGGGGACCATCGCGTCGATGCCGACACCGACATTGGATGACCCCGACATCTTCGAGCTGCTCGTGCCGACGTACGCGACCCGGGATTCAAATATTCGTCGTGATATCCTGTAAGTTTTCTTATCGTTTTGTTTAATTGTAATGTTCCAAGCAATCAGATTGGCCGTCATTTTGGGCCTCGTCCATTTCTTCGTCTCATTTTTGAATTACGTGTAGAGAGGAGGACCACGTCGTGTGACGGACCCCTCCTCTAGAGCTGGCCTCTTGGCACCCTTCCCCCCCCCCATATAAGGGGAAGGCATGCCCAAGGGCAAGGACAGAGCTTTTTGAAGAAAGAAACCATTGAGTCTTTTTTTTACGTTGTTCTCTCATAGAAGAATTTACTGAATTTCCTTTTTTTCAAGAGTGCTCGTTACACCCCACGCCTGTTCCTCTTCCCCCGCTGGATCTGGAGCTGGAATTTGCTCCACCGCCGGTAAACGTTGCCACCGCCGGCGAGCTCGCCCCTCCGATCATCACCGGGACAGCAACCACACTCCGTTGCCCGATCGTGCATCTGCTCCACTTCCCCGTCTGGCGAACGCCCTCTCTCGCTTGGCCGACGTGGAATCCGTAGACATGGGCGCCCCTGACCGTGAGTAGTTGCGTCTTTCTTGTGGCCAATCTGGCTGAGTATCGCGGCCATCCCCTACGGGCGCGCGTCGTCGGGCGAGACCCTCCAGCCTCGACGCGCGATACTCACCATCTCCTGCTCGTGTGACCCAGTCGCGCCCGTGTGATACCCGCCTCCTCCTGCTTGATGGGGAATTGCTCAAGCTCGCCGAAAGATCGTCGCGCTCCACTTCTAGAACATTGGGGCTTCTTCTTTTGGAAATATTTCTGTTGCAGGTCGTTACGGGAACTGTTTCGGATTAATCTCGATCGTCCACATGGAGGAGTTATTACGGCCAGGATGCGGCCACCTCAGCACAATGCCTGCTGTGTCGAGGAGTTGGTTAGAGTCTGACTTTGACTCCCCCCCCGTGTAAAACCCCTTTATAAGATGATACGTGTTTGAGGAAATGCATACGGTGATTTTCTTTTCTCGAGTTCTTTGTTCCTTCTTTCTCCTCGCTTCTTTGCCCGATATAGCAGGTTCTTGAGAGGTCCTCAGGCTTCCCACAGCCAACATTTGGTATCAGAGCTTTGGCTTGACGTCGTTGGGATCCTGAAGATGGCGAAGAAGGCAGGAGAACGAGGAATGGAGATGGCGGTTCCGGCAACGACGCCCCTCATGCTTACCAAGATGAACTACCGAGTCTGGGCAATGCGAATGGAGGTACTGCTCGAATCCCATGATTTATGGTCAGTCATGGTGGACAATGATGTCCCTAAGAAGAAGGACAGAATGGCGCTCTCGGTGATCTTGAGCGCAGTGCCGGAAGACGTCATGGTCGTGCTGGATGCAAAGAAGATGGCCAAGGAGAACTGGGAGATCCTCTGGCATAGGAATCTCGGCGTGGACAGAGTGATTCAGTCCCGCATACAAGGTTTGAAATGTGATTTTGAGATGCTAACTATGTCCAGGAATGATTCGGTCGTGGATTTTGCGATGAAATTCACGTAAATTCTCTCTGAGTTGCGGACTTTGGGCGAGGTGGTAGAAGAGCGAGAAGCTGTGCGGCGATTCTTAAGGGTGATTCCAGCAAAATTCAACGCACTCACCTTGTCCTTGGAGCAATATGGAGACCTGGACAAGATAAGTCTCGATGAAGTTATTGGCTCACTCACCGTCCACGAGTTGCGACTCAAGGAGCGGGAGGCTCGTGAAGAAGAGCAAGCTTTGCTGGTGAAGTCCATGAACAAGTTGAAGATGAAGAATGAAGAAGGATCCTCATCACGTGGTGGAGGTCGAAATCATCACCATGGCAGAGGTAGAGGCAGAGGAAGGAGTCGAGGAAGAGCCTCATCTCATGAAGAAAACAGAGAAAGCAAGCCATTTGACAAGTCAGGAATTCAATGTTACAACTGTCAAAGATATGGGCATTTTGCATATGAATGCAGAAGCAATAAGGAGAGAGGAGATCGGGCTTTCATTGCTGAGACGACTGCAGCACCGGCGACCGCAGGCGTTCCTGCACAACCTGCATCATCCTCCCTCCTGATGGCCATAGAAGAGGCAAGTTTATCAAATTCACTCTTACTTGGTTCTGACTATGGTGCAGAAGTTTCAGATTATTGGTATCTCGACACGGGAGCAACAAATCACATGTCTGGGCAGCAGAATTTTTTCTGCAATCTCGATGAGTCAGCGTCCGGATTTGTGAAATTTGGGGATAACTCAAAGATTCCCATTAGAAGGACTGGTGATATCGTGATAACCCAGAGAAATGGCAGCATTTTTCAGCTCCCCAAGGTGCTGTTTGTTCCTGATTTGGCAGCAAACATCCTCAGTCTTGGCAGACTGGATGAAGAAGGATGCAAGATGACCACAGCAGAAGGTAAATTGACCATATTTGATTCTAATGGGTGGTTGTTTGCAGAAGTAAAAAGATCTGAGGGGCGGCTTTATCTGCTGAAACTAAGTGTGGTCGATCAATGCCTGATCACTGCCAAGGACGACTCTGAAACTTGGCTATGGCACTCTCGTTTTGGTCACACCAGCCTTCATACTCTGAAGGAAATGTCCAAGAAGAACCTGGTTGAAGGACTTCCCTAGCTGAATTTACCTGCTGAAGTCTGTAGAAGCTGTGTTGCAGCAAAACAGCATCGGGTGGCATTCCCTCAAGCATCCTTTTTTCGAGCATCAAAGCCTCTTGAGCTCATTCATGCAGATTTGTGTGGTCCTATTTCCCCACCCACCTTGGGGGGAAGCAGGTATTTTCTCCTGATCATTGATGATTACTCAAGACTAACATGGGTGGCAATGTTGAAGTAGAAATCAGATGCTTTTGAGGCATTCAAGCGTTTCAAGAACTTGGCAGAAACAGAGAAAGAGATGAAGATAAAGACACTCAGGACGGACAGAGGAGGAGAATTCACTTCCGTTGATTATTCAGAAGCTGCTCAAGAAGAGGTCTGGCGACAGGCTATGAAAGAAGAGATGATGGCCATTGACAAAAATTTTACATGGGAGCTTGTGGTTCCTCCAATTGGGTGCCGACCAACTGGATTAAAATGGATATTCAAATTGAAGAGAAACGCACAAGGTGAAATTATCAGACATAAAGCAAGAATTGTGGTGAAAGGTTATTCGCAGAAAAAGGGGATTGACTATGAGGAAGTCTTTGCCCCTGTTGTCAGATTTGAGTCCATTAGAGCTCTGATTGCTCTGGCAGCTCAAAGGAGATGGGTGATTCACCACTTGGATGTGAAATCGGCGTTCCTAAATGGAGAGATTGATGAAGTCATATATGTGAAGCAACCATAAGGATTTGCAGTTGAAGGGAAGGAGAGCCATGTGCTCCGTCTGAAGAAAGCTCTGTATGGGCTGAAATAGGCACCAAGGGCCTGGTATTTCAAGCTCCACAAGTGCTTGTTGTCATTTGGATTCGCCAAAAGTGACTATGAGCAAGCTCTATACCTGAAGAGATCAGGTTATAAATGTTTGATTATTGGTGTTTACGTTGATGATTTGATTGTCACAGGTTCCAATCCAGAGGAAATCGTGGCATTCAAGATGTAGATGAAGAAAGAATTCGACATGAGCGATCTTGGATCGCTAAGCTCATATCTTGGGCTTGAGGTGAGACGAGATGAAGACAGGATCTTTCTCACGCGGAAGGGCTATGCCCAGAAAATCCTGGAAGGTGCGAAGCTGGCGAATTGCAATGGGGCCTCTACTCCACTGGAAGCTCATGCCAAATTCACTCAGAATGAGAAGTGTACAAGGGTGAATGCCACAGAATACAGAAGTTTAATTGGAAGCCTAAGATACCTGACCCATACAAGACCGGATTTGCTTTATTCCATGGGAATACTGAGCAGATTCATGGAGAATCCAACTCAAGAACACTACTGTGGAGTCAAGAGGGTTCTGAGATATGTGAAAGAGACAGCTGATTATGGACTCATCTACAAAAAAGGAGGTACAGATTCTGAACTAATTGGCTTCAGCGACAGTGATTTCACAGGAGATTTAAATGATCAGAAGAGCACCTCCGGGTACATTTTTTTCTTGGGGGGAAGAGCGATCAGCTGGGGATCTCAGAAGCAGGGAATTGTGGCTCTGTCCTCATGTGAATCCGAATACATTGCTGCTACAGAAGCTGCTCGTCAAGGTGTGTGGTTGAATCGCCTGATTTGTGAAATGAAGGGTGAAGAGAAGATGACAGTAAAATTGATGGTGGACAACCAATCTGCGATTATTCTAAGCAAGAATCCAGTCCATCACAACCGCACCAAACACATTGATACAAGGTATCATTTCATCCGTCAATGTGTTGAAGACAGGAAGATCGAGATAAGCTACATTCGAACGGAGGATCAACTAGCAGATATCTTCACCAAAGCTCTTGGAAGATTGAAGTTTCAAGAGATGCGAGGACGCCTTGGGGTACGTTGTCTTCACACGGAGGAGCTCGAGCAAGGAGGAGATTGATGGGGAATTGCTCAAGCTCGCCGAAAGATCGTCGCGCTCCACTTCTAGAACATTGGGGCTTCTTCTTTTGGAAATATTTCTGTTGCAGGTCGTTACGGGAACTGTTTCGGATTAATCTCGATCGTCCACATGGAGGAGTTATTACGGCCAGGATGCGGCCACCTCAGCACAATGCCAGCTGTGTCGAGGAGTTGGTTAGAGTCTGACTTTGACTCCCCCCCCCGTGTAAAACCCCTTTATAAGATGATACATGTTTGAGGAAATGCATACGGTGATTTTCTTTTCTCGAGTTCTTTGTTCCTTCTTTCTCCTCGCTTCTTTGCCCGATATAGCAGGTTCTTGAGAGGTCCTCAGGCTTCCCACGGCCAACACTGCTCACTTACGCTACCCGATCGCAATCTCTTCCGGGTGGGCGTGCCTTTGATCGCGATGCTCACCGGCGCGTCTGTGCGCCCTCTACCGCCCACCGCGCGTCCAACGCCACGCCTCCCCACCGCCCGCTTCTTGGGTCATCAAACATCGGACACCGTTGACCCTCGGCCTTCCACTCGGGGTTTCAGAGCTTCCATCCTGCAATATTTGAGGCGAAACTATTGTCAAGTGGATTTCCTCACTGCCAGTTTGGGCGTCCCCTTGCGTTGCTCCTCGGGCGTCCCTCGTTGCCGTGCCCATAGACCATTTGATCCTGGATTTCTCTCGACTACTGCCGGAGATTACTCTTGCCAGGTTCTATCTTGATTCTCTTACCATTATCAGTATTATTACTTCCTTCAGTGCCGTCTACCCCTATCGCTTTCCTCTGCCAATTTTCTTGTTAAGTCCGGGTAGGATAGCCAGTCTTGTAGAGGGATAGGAGATTTATTTGTGATTGACGATTGACTTACTACCGCTGTGGGGACGACTCCGACGGGCCGTGAAATGCCCCTCTCGTCGTACTTGTATAGATTTCGAGGGTCATTTGGAGTCTGTCCAGATCTGTTCATCCGACAGAATTTACTATATCGTTCGCCCCACTGTCGGACCGACCTTACCGCTCGGGAGAATTCTTAAATTCGCATTCATTGGCATTATTTAACACTTATCGAACGTACTTGTGACGTAATACATGTTGTCGATCCCGGCCGTCGACGTATTACATCACCAAGGAAAACTTGTTAGGGTCATGTTTAAGACATGTGAACCATAGGTCCCAAGTGGACCACCTTAGAAAGTAAACCAGGTAGCACAGAACTAATCTCTATCTGCTCTGCAAAACATGTTCATCCCTCACCATTTATTTTACAACGTTGGTTTAACCTCCTTATGTTAGAAGTTCTTGAGTTGTTGTTTTTATCAGAGAACCTTGCAGCATCTTCATTGTCACAATATAAACCAGGTGGACTTTTGTATAGGGAAAATATTAAAAGATGTGAAAGGACATTCAACAACCTTATGGCTTCTGAACAGGCCTATACATAAGCAACATACTCATTTTACATCATAGATAACATTGTTTTATTATGCTTGATATGACGCCACGAAGAGACACATGACCAAGTACAAAAATGTAATCAGTAGGAGATGTTATTGAATCGAACCATTCAATAGTCTAAGTGTAGGAATATGACTTGAAAAGAACATGTTGTCTTGTTGGCTTTGCCCAACCGATATCCGTTCAATATCCGGTATCGAACAACCGATATCCGATATCCAGGAAAAAATGGGACGGGGCTGGATATCGGATATCGATCGATATCCGTCTATAAGGGGTTAGACGAATATTCGTATCGGATATCGGGGGGATGAGGACGAATAGGTTATCGGATACCAGATATCAATTTCCGATATCTAGACGTGGGAGACGGATACCGGATGCCTCATTAACATAGCGCTTCAGCATAATCCTGTTTTTATCACTTTCCTTTATATATAAATATTTATTAACTTGAACTCAAAAGTGGTAATGAAATTGAAACTACCGTTGTGTGGAGACTTGGGTTTCCTATACATATTCTGCTTGTGGACATCACAGCATATCCTATGGACCGCAAAACATTTGAATGGCTGAATGTAAACTTCCTCTTTTGAATCACGGTTCAATATTTAGGCATTTTCACTTGCTTTCAATGTACTATAACAGACTACGTGTGAATGCCATTACTACTTCAGAATATTCATTATCTGAGACAGAAGAAAATATCTGAAATTATCAAATGCATTCACTCTATATAAACACATTCTAAATTAGTTTTGTATTGTATGTGCCAACAGTTACATTAGGAGTAAGTTTAGTATTGTAGACACACTTTCAACCTTTTCGGTTTCATCCGTAATTGTATGTCCATGATTCTACAAGGTTAGTTGATGCCGATTGATTCAATCTTCTCTATTTATTGAAGCAGTGTACAAAAGTCTATAAAGTTCATAAAGTGTAAAAACAGGTAGTGCCAATTTACGTCGACCGATATCTTCACCTCATGAGTATAGCATGTAATTCAACACATTTTAAGCCTTCTTTTCCTAGTAGACCTTCACAGGGAATCCTCATGACCATGATTTATATATTTATCCACTTATTGTCACTTATGGGGAAGTCTTTGAGGTTTTTATGGGACTAGCTTGCTTGTTAATGGTACAATCTCCACTGCAGTAAAAAATAATTTGTAAGTATGTGAAATTGATTAGAGTAGCACATCAATCAATATCCTTATACTGTGATTCGGTTCCACAATATTTTTTACCAGCCCATCAATCTCCAATCCAATGGTATATTCGCACGAACATTACCTTACTCAATAAAGATGGCTTGAATAAAATAGACAGTTCTAGTGGTACTTGTAGGAAAATAAAACTTATGGCCCATTGACTTCTCTGGATAGAAACTAAAATTGGCATTGATTATGCTAAATTATGGCGACCTCTCATTTGGATTATAAAGCTTGACTTCATAAGGGCGAACCCATATATGAATGTAACCCAGAAAAGATATTTTACTATCCCTAAATTGTAAGGTGTTTTTCCTATGACGTTTTATGGAACCTTATTTCGTGGAGAGCATTAAGAAGATGCCAACGAGTCATCAGCAAAGCCGTCATCGCCATCATCAGCATCGCCACCGGTCCGTCTCCAGCCCGACCAGCACGCCAATGCGTGTGTGAAGACGCCCAGGTTTAAATACCTTGGGTAGAGCAAGTCCACAGGCACATCATTATGTTTTTCACCGTGATGTTTTCGTCTTCGTCAGTATCAGTTTCTTTTTGTCATCTTTTTTTTCCATCTCTTCATTTCATTTCCTATGTCAGTTATTTGTGTTGTAAAAGGGGGGTCCCTTATTGGACTCCCCTTCTTGGACCCTCTGTAAAGGGCCCATCATGGCCTATATAAGACCATGATGGCCCCACTTTCTACTTTCAGATCTGGTTTTTGTTGTGGAAGTGGTTTTTTAGAACCAGGTCTCACAAGAGGGAGAAGAGAACGAAGAAGAAGAAGAAGAAGACGAAGAAGAGAAAGATAAGGGAGAAGAGGAAGAGAGGAAGAGAGAGAGAGAGAGAGAGTGGCTAGGGAAGGACCTTGGCAAGGGAAATCATCATCCTCACTCAACGCCGTGCTCATTCTCTCTTTCTCTCTCTTTATCCCATTGACCCCTTGTAGGAGAGTGGTCATCTTCACCTCAGGGATAACAATCTGTGGCGTGGGTAGTTTGCACGATCGTTCGACGAGCCCTATTCCACGCCCCTCCCCACCTTCGCCTGGTTGCCTTCAATGTAGGGGTCCATGACCACGCGAAGTGTGATACTTACAAGGTCCTTCAACGACCTCCCACCCACAGCCAGCTGGGAGCCTTCATCATGGGATCGACGAACCCCTCGTGGCACCCTTATTCTGCAAGTCATCCAGTGACTCACGCAGTCACCTGATCATCTTCCACACAGGGTCAACTCCCCCGCAAGGTATGACATGGGCAGGCTCATTCAACGACCCTCCCCGTGGCAACCGCTTGGTAGTCTTCATCACAAAATCGACATTCTCTTCGCGGGGCCATACTTCGTAGGTCATTCAATGATCCATGCGATCGATGTGGGTGCTTCTGTGGCTACTCATCGATCCTCGACTGATTGCACTGCTTGCACTCTTGATGCCATTTCGCCGACTAGTTGTCGCCGAGTCGCAGACAATCTTCCCTCCACTGCTGCTGCTCGCATAGCTCGGGCCTACACGTTTTCTGCACTTATCCCAACAAGTGCATGACAATCAACCTCCAACTGTAGTGATCCATCAATTCGGACAAATTGTTGAGTATCACCCATTTGCTTGTGTCGCCCGACGTTGTGCCACGCTCTCCTCGTCTTCGCTCTCTCACACCTCGCTCCAGTGCCGCACCATCGCTGCCTGTTGAGCTACGTAGTGCCCGCCTTCCGGCACACCTCCTCCCACTTATCTACCCACACCGACCGATACACCGACGGATTCTCGAACGATGAACACCGCCACCAATGTGGAAGTCGTTCCCTTGCTCGTCAGTTATATTGCATCTTCTAGTATATTTTTGACTGCACTCCACCGTGCGCAGGCTAGATTAGGCGAGAGAAAGTATTGAGAAAAACTACATGTTGAATGTCTTCACAGGTACGCGCCGAATCCTTTCGTTTCGTTCCATGTTCACCGTCGTTGCTCCGACGAGGGTCAGAAGGTCACCGTCATTGTCATCGACTACCGCCTTGAAACTCGGAGCTTAGTGAACTCCCACTCATCGGCCGTGCACGTACATTTCACCTAGGACATTTTGCATCATGTAGTTACATTCACCTAGTGATTTTACTCCTCGGACGGCACCAAGGACGATGTCTGACATCATTATTTAGTATATGTGTTGTTGTTCTAATCCTTTTACCCTACGATGAGACTATCAGGACAGAGTGACTCACCGAGGCTCTTACCATTTTCATAAGTGTTGTACGTCTCCAATCACCTACATGTTTATTGTTAGGCTTGCCTACCCTGATATATTGTGGGATTATGTAAGGTTTGTTATGCTCTAAGGCAAAAGGTACTGAGATTTATCATTTGACTATGTATCGACCGTAGTACTCTATTTGTCTTCCTGGCTAGATAGATTTGAAAAAGTTGTCATATTATTGTTCTACTGCCCAGTTGAATTCCATAAATGCTGTAAAATATCAAATCCTCAATGAAGCTAAAAAATCCTCTTGACAACTAAAGTAAGGATCAACGAGGAGGAAAATATCACTTTGAGTCACATTTAATTGATGTTGGCTTCTATTATTAGATATACTAGAGACATTGTTTTATAATTGTCCAAATCAACGTAAATTTAGAAATTAAACAACATCGAAGGTAATACTTGCATAGTTTTTACGCTTTTATATCAAACATATAGTTTAGACTTTTCTACACATAATTCCAGAATCTAGGGCAACACTTTTCATATGACTCGAGTGAAACAGAATATAGGATACTGAAGCATCTCTTCAATATGAATACTTACAATCTATTAATAAAGATTAGTCATCTCTGAATTACAATCACCTCATAATAAATGTACTTTTACATGGATCACACTTATATTACTTCTTATTTTATCTACTTGTCATCCTGGGTTACCTGATCATAGGTAAATGTTTTCTACATGTCCTACCTACCAAAGCACTCAATTGCAAAAGAAACTCCTTATTTAGTTTAATAATTGTTAATGTTAAAAAATGTATGCAGCAAAACGCAAACAATTTTGAGTCGTCTTGTTTGTTTATCTGAAGTATGTCAGTGCTCATGAAATAGACTGTTCATTGCACTATAGAGCATATTCAATTTTAACAAGTCCTAAGTACATTTTTACACTTCTTTAGTGCTTTCTTAATAACTGATTTGTTTCTAAGCTAGGTATACGTGTCCTTACCAAATTAGATGTTCACATTTTATGATTTAGTTCTCAAGAAACTTTTTTATACGACTTAATAAGTCATGCGTCACAGTTTAATCCCCTAATAAATGGGGCTACATGTATTTAAACTTTTTCTTTATTTTTTCTGGCATATTATTAATTCTTTCAATCTCATTAGTCATTTGAGGCCTAATAATGTATCCTGACCTCTCACTATATCATTTGCCAATCTAGTTATTATCACTGTTTATGTAGCATCCACATTTCAATTATGTTTCTTCATAGTAATTACCTGGACAATAGTAAATAATTTCAGAAATTCCTTGTTAGTCAGTTAATGAGTATATGTGATTGAATACACAACAATGTGATACTTACAAAACTAATGAGTGCATGACTATTTATGCACTTTAGTTTGACACGGGTATTGGAAAAAGTCTTCCATTGAGAAATTGTTCCATGTCTTTAATCTTTCCGCACTGTGATGACTCTCAATATGTCATCAATTATTAAGGATTTCTTGAGCATTGAAGTATCATTTGCATTTATTTAATCCATATTGGTTATATTTCATGTACACTATTTTCCTACTTACTAAACCCACATGATTCTTTGAATCAAGTGGATTAGATCTCACTTATTGGATTTAATGAGTTCAGATATGGATCAAGCATCAAGAGAAATGCATTTGACTAAGAGGAGCTGGCGAAAAACTATAAGGAAGAAAAAGCCCTAAAAATCTCCAAGAAGCATAATTGAGAGAGACCTATAAATAGCCTCTTGAGGGTTCATTTTAGAGGGTCCAGAATTTCCAACTGAACAGGCTAGGGCTTGGAGAAGAAGGGTTCTGCACCCTCCAAGAGCTGATGAGCATTGGAGCTGGAGAGAAGGAGCAAGCTGAGGAATAGCTTGGACTTGACGACCTCCACCTCGCCGCAAGGAACGTGACACCTGGTTGGAGCGAGTTCTCAAGTTTAGATTGGGTTGGAAGATTCATCCCAGTGATCTTCCAACGTTTCCAATTGACATTGTTCTTGTTTTATTTGATTGAAAATTCGTTGTTTGATTAGAGTTGTTCTTCCTCTCGATTCCCCCAAGAAAATCCATCATTCTTCCATACCCAACCCATTCGATTTTGTTCTTCTCGCACAGCCAAGGCCGCGCGCAGTAGAGCTGCCCCCAGCCGCGCTGCAAGCAGGCCTCGCCCGCGCACAGCAGAGCCGCGCTCAGCCGCACCGCGAGCAGGCCTCGCCCGTGCGCAGCAACCGTCGCGCGCAGGCGCATCCCGCGCGCAGTGGCTGCCGCGCACGGGATGCACCTGTGCGTATGAGCGCCGGGTGTTTGTTGATTTGACAAATCCATAGACGTGAATCTGTGGATAAAATTGGTGAACTGCTGTGACTTAATTCTGAGAAAGAACTTATTATTCCTTTGAGAAATCATTTTACATAACTTTTCTGAGGAAATTCAATGAACTTTACTGAAGATGATTTCTTTGATTGTTAAGATTGAATATTTAGAACTGATAATCTAAAGTAAACTGAAAGGATTTGCTATTGTTTTACCTGCTCCCTGTGGATCGACACCTTACTCGCCCTAAGGCTGTGAGGTAAAAAATAATTGTTGCATAGCTCAATTCCTCACACGATTTACCAGTCATTAACCAGAAAAAAAAGATTCACATAATTTGAGCTTATCACACTGCATGTGCAATGTGCATTGAGCTTTGAGATAAAATAATTAAATTATAGAAAAATAATTAATTTTTTATGTAATGAAGCATTTATTTTCATCCATTGTTTTTTATCCGTATTAAATGTAGTAGTAACTAGAGAAGAGTTAGAGAAAATCAGGTTGTCAAATATTGTGATGCCTTATTTGTATGATCAATGGATGATTCTCAAAGGGATATGTGAATACACGTAATATGTATGACACCACACAATAAATAACTTATAGTATTATGTCTCCTCTTCGTAAGAGTCACACAAACTAAAAGTGTAGATAACAATCTGTTGTATGATAAAATTAAGATGTTTTTAAGGTCTTCGTTTATTATGTTTTGTTTGAATATATCATAGAATGATGCACAATGTTAATATTCATTCAGATTAAAATGAAGACAATATACTAATATATCAAGTCAGTTTCAGAGGGTGGGCTTACCAAACGTGTAGTTTACACTTTATTCTGAATTAAAAACCCAAACCAAAACAACCCAGATGATCGAATGGACACAAGTACGTTTGAGTTTTTAAAGAACTGGTTTTGGAACCCTTTGTATCAATGTGGTAAAGCAGACCAAGAGACCAACAGCAATCCCTCGCATATTATTTCATTTACTTTATTTCATTTGAGCTCTTTCTGAGTTTTCCTTTGGATTTTACAGTTAAGATTGACTAATTTAAGATACTAGCGAGCAACCTCTCGCTTTCATCAATACAGTAACTGTCTCCCACCATGTGAACCGGTACCAAGGTTTAGAATTTCCTTTCCAACAGACAGTGAGATTGAATCCACGACTTTGAGATAATAATCACAGAATGATTCTAATGGGAACTTTATATTATTTTGGGTCCAATAGAAAGTCTACATAGAAAAAATGAAATGAACTTTATTTTGGATAGGGTCATGTTGTGTGATGGACAGAATACAATCCTGGATAACTTTCCAACAAAATCAACAATTAAGTCATCCTAACCCATCTTCGGGCTCTCGTACTCTCGCTTCAACGAATGAATGTGAGCTCGCTTCACTCGATCAACACTGACGTTCATCACTCAAAGAGTCTCCCACGTCTCCTTCGAGCTATTGTCTTCGTCAAGCTGAAGCTGCAAATCTTCGGAAATAGTTCCGAAAATGGTCGCCATAGCAAGACGATCCTTCGTCCTTGACACATCATCCTCGATGATGGCGCTCCATAACCCATACGCCTCGAGCAATATCTTCATCCTGTTCGCCCATAGAGGATAGTTCGTCCTAGAAAGAGTAGGGAAGGCAGTAGAGACACCCAACATACCCATCGCTCTGGGCACTCCCATGTTGGCTCCGTCTCCATCCACACAGGACCCTTCACCAGCCTCTGATACCGGCACCGCTCCTCATCTCGGCATCGCCACGCTTCTAGCCCCACAAACCTTGCTCTGATACCACGTGTTGGAACCTGGCTCTTTCACTTCAGCAACTCACACAGAGAAGGGAAGGACAAGCACTCACTCTCTTGATCTCACATAGAGAAAAAGTTTTTAAGCCCTCACTCTCTTGATCTCATGCAGAGAAACAAGATGCAAGAACACTTTGAGAGAGGAAGGAACCTTGATGCACACAGCATACTACAACAATGGAACACCTACATATTTATAGGCACTCCCTCATAACTGCCTATGGATCTAAACTCACCATGGCCACACACCTGTCCATGTACTTGGCCTTCCAAGAAACCCAGTCTTCTGGTCTCCTTGAACTCAGCTCCTGCCTCCAAATCACCCTAAACCATGCCGACTTATTCTTTGTTGCCTTATTCAAAAACACAAACTCCTAAATTAACTAAGTTAAGACTAACTTCCCAACAAGGAGTACCACGCTAGGAAAGTAACAGCCGGTAGAACTAATTACAAACCTCTAATTGCGGGCATAATTTATTTGCGCCAACTCCTAGTAGTAGGAATGGCTGCTGCGCTGCAGCTTACTTACCTATGCGAAAGCGGGACAATGGACCACGGGCTGCAGGACGTGACATTCCTTTGCTGTGTGATGGTGACTCCGACCCCGAGGACCAAACGGCTCTGTCGTTGTCATAGAGCACTAGGTTACAGTCACTTTGCATGACGAACACATAGGCGTAGTAATTTAGGAGTGTGAGGTGAAGAGGGTATCCCATGCGTAGAGATTGTTCCTAGCCAGGCAAACAAATGGAAATATAACAAGAAAGACTAGGAGGGGAGGAGAGAGATGCATGGTAGACATGGTGTGGGGGGCGGGAGTGAAACATTCACTCGTAGAAGAGGAAGGAGAAGAAGAACGAGGATAGAGGAGAAGGAGAGAAGATGAGAAGAGTGGCAACTCCAATGTCGACCATGATTCTTCTATATTAAATCATCCATAATAAAGGACAGGTGACTTAGTATTTATAGGGTAGATCATAACGGGAGGTTTAAACTATTCAGGCAGTAACAGATCTAGATCTGGCACTGTCACTCAAATGATAGCCGTTAGAACTGCCGTTATAATGTTCTTAATTTCTCTTGACACCCCCCCCCCCCACAAGCTTATAAGCGATGGCGGAGACATTGAGCTTGGAACACAACTCCGAAAATCGTGGTTTTTATAGTGGCTTAATCAAGATATATGCTAGTTGTCTAGAGCTTGTGATGAATTTGATATCAAGGAGATTCACTGAAACTTGTTTACTAACGAAATGAAAATGAATCTCAATATGCTTCATTTGTGCATGAAAAATAGGATTTTTTTGTCAAATAAGTGGCTCGGATGTTTTCGCACGAGAGCATAGAAATACGCGAAGGAATAATGGAAAGTTCATTAAGAATAGAATTTATCCATATAACTTCAGATGCAGCATTACCTAATAATTTATACTCTACTTCTGTACTAGATCTGACTAGGGTTGATTGTTTCTTTGAGCTCCATGATATTAAATTTTTACCTATAAAAATTGATGAACCTTTAGTAGATCTTCTATCGGCTTGATTACCTGTCCAGTTTACATCTCCATATGCATTTACAGACATAGTAAAGTCGTTATAAGAAAGAAGACCTGATGTAATTCTACCTTTGAGATAGAGAAGTAAATGTTTAAAAGCTCTCCAATCATCACCCGATGGTTTATGCATTGTCTGACATGCTTTGTTAAACATGAAAGCAATATCAGGACGTGTTAAAGTTAGATATTGTCGACTGCCAACTAAGCTTTTGTAACTAGAATCATCTAGTGAGTCAGAAGGCCTAGATGAAATAGATGATTAACTTATGGGGCGCAGAGTAGGTAATGGTTTGCTATTTACAATAATAGCTTTCTTTAATAGAGTATAAATATATTAGATTATGAATGTGAAAAAGGCAATATGAAGTGGTATAAGCTCCATTCCAAGAACGAAGTGTGCATGACCAAAGTCTTTTATTGTAAAACATGATTAAATAATAAAAATGATCAGGATAAATAATTAAAATCTCATCAATATATATAAGAATAAATATTAGTGATACTGGATCAGATTTAAAAAATAAAGAAGTATCTGTTTTGAACCTAAATAACCAAGTGTAGCAATGAAAGATGTGAGTTTAGTGAACGAAGCTCTTGGTGCTTGTTTTAAACAATAAATTGATATTTTTTGAGTTATCACGCTCCAAAACATTAATTACTTCAAATTCATTATGATCTACCCCGATCATCAAATAAAACAATGACCCACTAATTAAATTATATAAAATAAATAAACTTATGTTTACTTTAGTTTAGGCATTGTTGAATGGTTTCAATGATTCTTCTGCTGTCTACTGAAAATTATTTTTGGCATGCAAGAACTCAAAACTTCTCTATGGTGAAATAAGATATCAATCATCTTTCCTTCGAACCTGGAGGTTATTCCATATATATATTATTTTTTATAGATAACAATGTAAGAAAGCGTTTGATATATCTTATTGATGTATTTTCCATTGTTTACTAATAGCAATTGATAAAAGTAATCTGCTAGTAGTATGTTTATGATGGCGAGGATGCCAACGCATCACCATCGGATGCGTCACCACGGTCAACCGAAGTCAACGTCTCTGCCACGGATACGCCGCCTCAGTCAACCGACGTCATCACTCCCGCTCCGGACATGTCGCAGCCATCTCTGCCACGCACATCTTCATGCACACACGTCAACACTCTTGCTCCGGACATGCCGCAACTGTCTCCACTACGCACATCTCCACGCACGCACGCACGTTCCTTAGGGCGTCATGACACGTCGCCAACGGCAGATCAACAACTGCCCCTTGGCGTGACATGAAGCACGACTCGTCTTTAATTTCTCGTCTTAAAGTTGTATTTTTCTCTTTCCTCCAAGGCCTATATGTATAGGCCATTGTTTCAAGAAACAGTTAGGCAGTCAAATTTCAAGAATTGAGTTTAATTTAACTCTTCTTGGAGGTCTGCCCAAGCCTCCCTATCTCGCCAGCCCTAGCGCCGTCGCTGCAGCCGCTGACGCCGCCACTGCCTCGCGACGTCGGCCTTCCATCCTCTCTTTCCATCCTCTCTCTCCATCCTCTCTCTCTCTTACTCTCTCTCTCTCCCTCTCTCTCTCCCCCTCTCTCTCCTACCTTCCAAAGGACGCCCAAGGCCACCCCTAGGCCGCCCGCTTGGGGCCGCCCCGGGCCGCCAAGGCCGCCCCAGGCTGCCCGCTTGGGGCCACCCAAAGGACACCCAGGCCGCCCCCACCAAGAACGCCCAGGCCGCCCCTGCCTAGCCCGCCAAGGCCGCCCCCACGCCGCTCGCTTGGGGCCGCCATAAGGCCTCCCAGGCCGCCCCAACCAGGGCCACCTAGGCCGCCCCTGCCAGGGCGCCAAGGCCGCCCCCAGGCTGCCCGCTTGGGGCCGCCCCAACCAGGGCCGCCTAGGCCGCCCCGCAAGACTTCGACAGCGATGGCGCTGATCGTCGTCGATGCCGTCCGATGCTTCAAGCCGCATGCTGCGCGCGCCCGGCGTTCCCTGCACACCTCCACAGACTCGCGACGCGCTGCTGATGCTCCGCGCCAGCGCCGCGCTACTCTGCGCGCCTGCAATCCAAGATTCTACGCGCGCTTCGCGCGCACGGAGATTCGCCTACACCTGAATTTGCGATAGCGACATCTACTCTCTATCGGGGCCGTTCAATGCCCGGAATGCCCGGAATGCTCTCAACCAGTGGGCCGTTCAACGCCCGGATTTGCCCAGCCTCGTCACGATCAGAATTTTCTGCATCCTCTTCACGCACTACGGTGCCGAGGTACACCTGAACTATTTGGTGTCGAAAGTGTTCTCTGTCCAGTGTTTTCTCAAGAAGTTTCCATCACCGTCAGAATTAGATTTGGTTTAGATTTCCACTTCTCTCTCTTTCTTGAGTGTTTCTTCGCGACGCGAATTCGGATATTGATTTCAGTGCTTAGGCATCGTCGCAGTGGGGGAAGACAGTACTCCCGCCCTCGATAAAGGTCGGAGTTGCACCACCAGATTTTCATCGGTTTTAAAGTCCGAATTCGACCGTGTGATTTCTGTGGCTATTTTATCCCTCCAGTATTCGATCCATCCCTAGTCGTCCATCTACCTGTAGTCTGTCCCGTCAACCCAGTCATCCATTCCTTCGTCGTGTATTCCTTAGTCGTCCATTCTGTAGCCGTCCTAGGTCAAATTGGTATCAGAGCCTAACATGTCAGCCCAGTCGTTTCAGCCATCGTAGACGTCGTCATTTGTCAGTCCCATTGCATGCATTTGCGTTCAGGCAAACGAGTCTCCGCTTGATGACAAACCAACCCCAAGACGGTCGTGAGGTGTCCTTACTTGTCCATGACTTGTCATCGTCCGCACCACCAACCTCCTCTCGAGGGGACATCGATCGTGTATTAGACGCCATCCACAATGGTTTTCGTGATGTCAATACACAAATTACCAATATGGACAACTGTCTAACCAGTTTGATCGATGCGGTGAGCGAACGGACTTACCAACTCGAGAATCGAGGTCATGACCGCCATTACCGGGATCGTGAACACCACTATCCGCCTGACTCCAGACCTCGAGCTCGTGATAGGAATCATCACGACCAGGATGATGCTATACGACCCGAGGATAGATCTGGGAGCCAAACTCAGAATCGTGTCGAGCGAGACGATCAGATTCCTCCTGAGATTTGTACTCTGGTCCGTGATAGTAATCGTCTCCCACAGAACGATTACTATCCGCCCGAGCTTAGAACCCCAGGCCAGGACAAGAATCGTCCCCCACGGAACGATCCCTATCTGTCTGTGGATAGAGCCCCGGTGCATGATAGAAATCATTTACCCCGAGACGATTACCATCCACCGGATGAGAGGATCCCAGAGTGTGATAGTAATCATCCCCCGCGGAATGATCCTTATCCGCCTGAAGATTGGTATCGTGGATGGAACGGGAATCGTCCGGACAGGGATGATCCTTATCCACCCGAGGATGTGGTTCCCCCTCGTGATCAACGCCGTGTGGATCACGACAATCAATGGCAGCAGATTCAGCATAGCGTCAAATTCGATGTTCCATACTATGAGGGATCTAGGGACCCTAAGGAGTATCTTGATCGGGAGTTCAAATTAAACAGTTATTTTAAGTGGTATAATATGTTAGAGTGGCAGAAAGTCCAGTATGCCGAGATGAGATTAGGGGGACAAGCAAAAATCTTTTGGGAAAATTTGAATTTTCAATTTATAACCGTCGTGAGGCACCCATAGATACTTGGCCTCAAATGAAGGACAAAGTGCGTGAGAAATACGTCCCGCTAGCTTACTTAGACAATCTCTTAGATCAATGGCATAAACTGCAGCAGGGTAGACGCCCGGCCTCCGAGTACATTACCCAACTCGAGGAATTCTATATGAGGTGTCGAGTTGAGGAGAATCCCCGAGTTGTTATCTCTCGCTTTAGAACCAGTGTTAATCCTTATTTAGATACGGAATTGCTTGTCCGCAAATCCGCCACCCTAGAGAAGGCCTATCAGATTCTAGAAGACCTAGAGCTCTGTCAGAATTTATATCATACTCCCGTGTACAATCTCCCTGCTCTCACCGATCGGTCGCACTTATCTAATCCTTCTTATTCCAACCGTGCGACCCAGCGTAATCCTCCCTTAGCCCTCCTGGCACCACCACCAACAGTTCCTACCGCCACTCGAACTCCCACCGAACATCGTCTACCCCCTCCGACTTAGTCGTCTACTACACCAAATCCTCGTACATCACCTTATCTCGAGTTGACCGCTAGGGCCCCTCCTCAATCCAATTCCGCACAACTCGGTCCTTCCGGCTTGACTTGTTTTAAATGTCAGGGTCGAGGTCATAGAGCTTCCCAATGTCCATCACAAGCCTTACACATAGGACAGGAGCCCCTCGATAGCGACCCCACCCTAGATGAGCCACCTATTGATGAGGAGTATAGAGTTGAGAGTTATGTTGTCGATGAATTTGTGCATGATGACGGACTAGTGAGTTTCATTGGCATCACGGACGGCCCACCGTCTCTTCCTCGTCACGACCCATCTATGTCAGTCAGGGGAATTTTCCGCTGCAACCTTACTCAGCCTCCCACTGATAATTCCGCATTGAGGACATCCATATTTTACACATATTTTAAAATAGGAGATAAGATGTGTAAGACAATCGTAGACAGTGGAAGTTGTATTAATGTCGTCTCCGATGTTATGACATCACGTTTGGGATTACCTTTGATTGAACATCCTCACCCCTATTTTGTGTCTTGGATCGATGCTACCTCAATCCCTGTAAAGAACCAATGTCGTCTCCCTCTGAAGGTTCAATCTTACGAAGAGGAGATACTGTGTGATGTCTTACCGATGAAGGTGGGCAGCATTATCCTCGGCTGCCCTTGGTTGTATGATAATGATGTACACCTCTATGGTCAGAGCAATACCTGTTCTTTCATTCATCACGGCAAGAAGATCACATGGCATCCTTACACTCATAGTCAGCAGAGAGCCTCACTAAAATCTCCATCCATAGGCTTATGCGTCGTTGGTGGTTATCAATTTCAAAAGGAACTCGATAGTGAAATGACTATGTGCTTGGCCATGATACCTGATCACTCCTCGGAGAATTCCTCTACCCCACCTCCCGAGGTTTCTCAGCTACTCGAGGAATTCGCAAGTGTTTTCCCTAATGATTTGCCCAATGACCTAACCCCGATGCGTGATATTCAGCACGCTATTGATTTCAGTCTAGGGTCGTCATTACCTAACCTTCCTCACTATTGGATGGACCCTACGCAGTACTAGAAATTACAGCGCCAGGTCCAAGAACTCTTGGACAAGGGGTTCATCCAAGAGAGCCTTAGGCCGTGTGCCGTACCTGCAATGCTGGCTCCCAAAAAGGATGGGAGTTGGCGCATGTGCATTAACAGTAGAGCTATAAATAAGATTACGGTCAAGTATAGGTTTCCTATTCCCCGCATCGACGACATGTTTGATATGATGGCAGGTTTGACAATTTTCTCCAAGATTGATCTTAAAAGCAGTTATCACCAAGTTTGTATCCGACTAGGAGACGAATGGAAAACCACCTTTAAGATCAAAGACGGACTCTATGAGTGGAAAGTCATGCCCTTTGGTTTATCAAACGCACCTAGCACCTTTCAGCGATTGATGAACCACATACTTAGACCGTTCATAGGAAGTTTCGTCGTCGTATATTTTGATGATATTCTTATTTATAGCAAATCCACACCCGATCATCTCCATCACTTACATTTAGTTTGCGAAGTATTGAAAACCAAGCAGTTGTATGCTCACCCAAAAAAATGTTCCTTCCTTGTCAGTCATGTTTCGTTCTTAGGTATTATCCTATCTGTCCAAGGCATATCCGTTGATCTGGCCAAGATTGACGCCATAACCTAGTGGCCAACGCCTAAAAATACCCATGATGTTCGTAGTTTTCACGGTCTTGCAACTTTTTACCGACGAAACTTTAGCACCATCATGGCACCCTTGACTGAATGCCTTAAGGGAAATCATTTTGAATGGATGGTAGATGCGCAAAAATCCTTTGAGGAGATCAAACTTAGAATGACTCAGGCCCCTATTCTCCGTTTGCCTGATTTTGATAAAGTATTCGAGGTCGCCTGTGATGCTTCAGGGTTAGGAATAGGAGGAAGCCTGAGTCAAGAAAATCACCCCATTGCCTTCTTTAGTGAAACGTTGAATGACCCTAAGCTTAAGTATTCTACCTACAACAAATAATTTTATGCGATTGTCCAATCCTTACGTCATTGGCGTCATTATCTACTCTCTAAGGAATTCGTTCTCTACTCTGACCATGAAGCCTTAAAGTATCTCCATTCCCAGCAGAAATTAAATTATATGCACATTAAGTGGGTTGAATTCCTTCAGTCTTATACCTTTGTCCTTAAACATAAGAGGGGAGTTGAGAACTGAGTCGCCGATGCTTTGAATAGAAGAGTCCATTTGTTGAATATTATGAAAGTCGAGGTTATTGGGTTTGATCATATGAAAAACCTATATCCTGATTGCCCAGATTTTGCTCCCATTTTACAGATCTTAGGCAAGTACCCGAACCCTGATAACCAAGATTATATCTTAGAGAATGGATTATTATTTTATGATCGTCGCCCATGCATTCCACAGTCATCTCTTAGGGATTTTCTTGTGTAGGAGACACATGCCAGAGGCCTTAGTGGTCATTTTGGGAGAGATAAAACAATTGCTATGGTCGAGCACAGATTCTACTGGCCATCCCTTAAGCGAGACGTAGCTAACATAGTCTCCCAATGTCGTCTATGTTCCCTTGCCAAGCAGGTTAAACAAAACACCGGCCTTTACACCCCTCTTCTGGTCCCCAAAAAACCTTGGGACGATGTGAGCATCGACTTTGTGCTAGGGCTTCTGAGGATGAACAAACGCCATGATTCCATCATGGTGGTTGTGGATCGTTTCTCGAAGATGGCTCATTTCATTACTTGCTTTAAAACTTCTGATGCTTCTCATGTCGCTCAATTATTTTTCAATGAAGTAGTGTGTCTCCATGGACTTCCAAAAAGCATAGTGTCGGACAGAGATGTCCGATTCACTAGCTACTTTTGGAAGACCCTTTGGCACCTTTTGGGGACAAAGCTCACATTTTCCACGGCTTTTCACCCCCAAATTGATGGACAGACTGAGGTCGTTAATAGGAGCCTCGGCAACCTATTACGATCGTTGGTGGGAGACAACCTCAAGTCTTGGGATTCTGTCATTCCGCGCACCAAATTTGCTTACAACGCGTCAGTCAACCGTACTACTGGTATAAGTCCATTTGAGATTTGCATGGTCATCTTCCTCGTACCCCTACCGACCTCATACCTATGTTACCACATGCTACAGTCTTAGATGACGGTCATGAGTTCGCTGATCATATTAGAAGTCTGCATGAGGAAATCCGTACACATATCATAAATAGTAATGCCTCATATAGACAGTCAACCGTACTACTGGTATAAGTCCATTTGAGATTGTGCATGGTCATCTTCCTCGTACCCCTACCGACCTCATACCTATGTTACCACATGCTACAGTCTCAGATGACAGTCATGAGTTTTCTGCTCATAAGCAAAGATGACTTCAGCAGTCATATGCGAGAAAACTGCCCCATTCATATTAATAAATTTGGAACCCTAATATCAAATGGTGGAATGCCTTCATTAGCATTGCAACGTGAAAAATGTTATTTCGTTCAGGAACTGCCTTCGACATTAGGGTATGAAAATAAAGAGGTGAAGCATTCCTTGACTAAGGTCTCTATAAAATTACGATTCATAATAATGTTTCCTTTCAAATGATCACTATCCAGGGCCCTATAGACACATCAAAATTGAATTCTGCAGAGGGCTTTCATAACCTTGAACGTTTGAGCCCAGCAGGGATGGGGCAATAAGTTGGCCATTCCCACTTCATGATATACAGCATTCGATGTAAACGTTTAATTCAGACATAGTTCTTCACGATTGTAAAGTCCATTCTCGTTGTAATTTATGTGACTCAAGAGGAATATTAGGACCCGTCTGACTACGGCTGAGCATATGACCCAAAATATCCAATTCTCACGATCAGACTTTCCACCCTCATTCACACCTCCCTTCCAATAAATAGCATAGAACTACCCTGCTGCCGAAGCACCACTTCTACGGAAGCCTGGGGCAGTATTGACGGGGTAATCCCAAAATAAAAATTGAGAACCTTAGAATGACATTTCTAATAGCTATCATTAGAATGGCAGTTATAGATCTAGTAGATATATAACTGCCTAAGTAGTTTGAACTTCCCATTATGGTCTACCCTATAAATACCAACTCACCTGTCCTTTATCGTGAATAATTTAATAGAGAAGAATCACGATCTACATTGGCGTCTCCACTCTTTCTCATCTTCTCTCCTCATCTATTTCCCATTCTTCTTCCTCTTCTTCCTCCTATGTGAGTGAACTTTTCATGGTAACAGAGCCACCGATCTGAGGGTGTGTCCAAAGAGATTTATTGCTACAAAATCTAATGATAGTCAGAATCAATCCGGCTGCAGAATGTGCAGTTTATATTGTCGGAATATGACACCGCGTAAAAGCAATACCATTGTCGACTTCTGAAGCATCAATAGACCATTACAAAGAATCCTCTCAACGATTCAGACCCTTCACCTCTTTACGCCAGACATTGACGCTGTGGAAAAACAACAACATCCCTTTAGCCTATTTCTTCTCCGGTCTCGACATCCTCGCATTGTTTGGTGCATTCAGCCAGCATCTTCATCATCTTGGGCACCATCTGGATCGCTCATTCTTCTTCAACCGTGGTTTTATCATGCAACTTCTTTCATCATGAATACGTCTGAAGCTGGAGCTCTGATGATAGATAGACAAGTCCTGGCCTTTCTTCCCTTTGGCACCACTATGTCCATCAAGTGGACAAACGAGAAATATCAAGCACGGAGAAGCTTCATTTGCCATTTTTAAATGGGTATGATTGAGTCAAGTATATTGAAGGATTGTATCCGCCAATTTCTGTTTCAGGTTCAGAATGAAAATCATAGAAAATCTAATGTTCAAAGAAGGGTAGAAACTTTATCAACAAGTCCTTGGCTTTCTACATTCTACATTATGAGAATCAATGATTGCCTGCACCAGCAAAACAAAAACAACCAGAGAAGTATGGGAGAAATTCGACCATACATTCTCAAATTGTAGTCAATGAAGAGTCATGAATTGCACGAACAACTTCATACTATGAAGAAAGGTACAATGACTATTGATGAATACATAGCATATTTTAGACTGATTGTTGAATCGCTTGAAATTGCCTATCAAGTGATTATCGAGCCTACGATGATTTTACATATTTTAGACTAATGAGTAGAGAATACTCCCAAATTGTGGTTAGTATCAATTCACAGATCAACAATTTGAAACTTGATGACATCATTATAAATGTGAAGCACATGATGCATACTTAGCATATCAGCAAGAAAATGCAGGATAATTTCTTCCTCCCTCCACAAACTATACTCACACAAGAAGTGTACTGCATTCTACTCAACAAGACAGATATGGGTATTACAACAGAAATTACAGTTCAAACCGTAGAAGAGATAGAGGTAGAAACAACAGATTTTTAAGCACGTTGTTAAATTTGCTTCCAATTGGGAAACCGAGCAAGAGAATGCAACGCGTTTTGCAATAGGAAGGATTCGAGAAATCAAAATCGAGGAGCAGCTTTGTCTTCACAACAACCAAGAGCATATAATGCAAAATACTTATGTCAAAATAACTTATGGTATCTTGATACCGGCGCTACACATCATGTCACTTCAGATCCAAATATGATACAACAATCCACTAGCTATCTTGGGCATGATTAACTCCAAGTCGGTAATGGCTCAGGTTTGAATATTCTATCAATTGGTTCTTCTAAATTGTCACACAGAATAAGAATTTCTATTTAAAATATGTTCTTCATGCTCTGAAATAACCAAAAAATTACTTTTGATTCAAATATTAACCCTAGATAATGACGTACATGTTGAGATCCATGCCTCATATTGTCCTGTGAAGAACAAGGAAACACACAGGATCCTCCACAAAGGCATAATTAAAGATGGACTCTACTGCCTCGAATCTTTAAGTTCAATCCATTCTTAAGCTTAGCTTGGAAATAAAGCTTCAGCTGATATTTGGAAGAATAGAAGAAGAACAAGAGAATAATCTAAACTAATGGTTAGAATATCACTGACCTGGGAGATACATTGCGGGAAGAAGGCATTTTTAGCCTCTTATTTGAGCTCGTAGGACCAAGGATCGGCTGTAAATGTATGGTCTTGTACGGCTTACTTCTGTACTTTGAAGTGAGCTGCCACATCGTTGTCTTCACCTTATGGAACCCATCGGTACCATACAGAGCTTCTTTGTGTTATATCAGTCATGTAATCACACAATATTTGTGATAAGTAGGCATAGAAGACAGCTACTACTACTTCGAGTGTTTTACCAATCAGTGTCGAAGTGGATTTGATGGTGCTTAACCGGCCTATGAAATATTTTTCCCCTTGTCGTTTGTGAAGTTAATTACGACATGAGACTTCACCATTTTCAGATGTTAGATCGAATCCCCCATGCGTAGTTCCTTCCTGAAAAGTAGGAAGGAACACCTAGTATTCCCTAAACATGGACTTTTGTCTTCTCCATTTTATAGGTGCCCTCCTTCCGCCGTCGTGAACCCATAGTCGCGGACAACTACAAATGTCTTACAGAATCAAATCGCGACCATCCTATTCATGAACTATAGAGCCACACAGCAATAGTGTAACGCCTTTCCCACCATCGTAACATAACTGCCCTCGACGTATGGGTGCGCAGATGAAAAGTCCAAGCACTCCATGACTAAGCTCTCTATAAAATAAATATTCATCATGACATTATATTTCAAATGATATGTTTCCAGACTAAGCCCTAGTAGATACATCCAAATAGATTTCGGACAAACAGCTTTCATGACCATGAGGACTTTTAAGCCGAAAAAATAAAGGACAATAAATTGGCCATTCCCACCTCACATCTTGTTCCCCAATATTCTTATTTGTTATTTAGGACACAATAAACAATCAAGTAAGCGCAAAAAACTAAAACCAGCGTGACTACGGCAGAGCGGACGACCAAGAATATCCAAGCCCAACGTTCAAAGTTTGCACCCTCTCTTTTCTATTGCTTTCTATAAATAGGAGGAAATGACCCTGCCCACAAAGTACCAGTTCAAAGGAAACCTTTGGCTTTATTAACCTGGTGCTCCCTTCCCGCACCATGTCCACCATGCAACTTTCTTCCCCCCTCCTTTTCTTTCTGGTTATCTGTCCATCTGTCTCTCAGGCTAGGATCCCTCTTTGCCCAGGAGATACCCTCTTCGCCTAAGGATCTCTGAACTACAACGCCTATGTGTTCATCATGCAAAGTGACTGTAACTTAGTCCTTTATGACAACAACAAGGCCGCATGGATCTCAGGGACCAAAGGCCAAGGATCAGGATGCCGCGTGGTAATGCAGAGGGATGGAAACTTTGTGTTATACGATCAAGTGAACAGCCCGGTGTGGGCGACCAACACCAACTACGGTGATAGTGACTATATCCTTGTCCTTTAGGTTGACCGGAACGTGGTGCTCTACCACGGCTCCACTCCAATCTGAGCTACTCACACCACCGTCATTGGCACCAAAGTAACCATTGCACCACAGAAACATATGACCTCATATATGCATATGTTAGTTAATAAGTTGTCGCCCATTAGTTATTGTTGGAATATATATCTCTCCTTCTTTAATGGGACTATTATTTGCCCACATTATCTCTCTTCTCTCTCCCCTTGTATAAGCTGTATGAGGACGTCTCATCAAAGCATTGAACCCGATTTTCTATTCACCGTTCTCTCTATCGCCCTTTCTCTCTTTTCAATGCTACATGAAACTTATGAGCGGCGCTTCTCCTTGACTGCGACCATCCGTGACAGCCAGGATACCTCCAAGCGTCTTCATCAGGTGCGAATCTTTGTCGGACGTCTTCGTCAGGCACCGATCTTCTAGTCATCTTCATTAGGCGCCTTCCAAGCCACGCGCTGATCTTCATCAGGCAGCGGTCTCTCTCCAGCAGTATTCATCAGGCGCTGATCTCCTAGGTGTTTTCTTCAGGCATCTTTCACGCCAGGCGTCGATCTTCCAGGCATCTTCATCAGGCGCCTTCCAGGCCATGCACCAATCTTCATCAAGCGGCGATCTCTCTCCCGTAACATTCATCAGCCGTCTTGATCAGGCACTCATCTCCTAGGTGTTTTCATCAGGCGTCTTCCAGGGCATGTGCTGATCTTCATCAGGCGGCATCTCTCTCCGTCTTTATAAGCGGCATTCCTATCCCTATCACCTAATACTTCTTTCATGGCTGACAAAGCAGAATCTTTTGTTCAAATGGCTCCCCTCGGCCCAACACCCATGAGGCACTCGATCATGATGGCTCTCACGCGTCCGGCATATATGTTCGACGAAGGAAA
The DNA here is from genome assembly GCF_029677425.1 of Wolffia australiana. Classification (NCBI taxonomy): domain Eukaryota; kingdom Viridiplantae; phylum Streptophyta; class Magnoliopsida; order Alismatales; family Araceae; genus Wolffia; species Wolffia australiana. The sequence goes on along the minus strand of NC_135837.1, from coordinate 10,715,871 downwards.
TTATAGTTGATTGTTGATGGCATTCCTGAAGTTTGTGAATGCTCATGAACTTTGACATCACCTGACGGATCCTCTGCTGGCTGCGTTAGACCTGACCTATGTCGAGTGGAGTTACCTTGAATTGGCGATGTGTGTGTGGCTGTATTAGAGCGTTGACAGCAAGATCATGCAACCTATCTGTCGGACTCGCCCATCTCGTGCTTTATGGCAGCGATTAGCAACGATGCATGCCAAAAAGAGTAATGTCATTAAGACTGTTTGTCTGTACGAGGATCAATTTGGATGTAAGCAGGGTTCCCGCTCACTCTAGGAGTATTATGAGACAATGGAGTCCATTCTTGCCGATATAGTACTGTATCAGCCTCCATCTTGTGATTCTCACACATTGGCTCGATATTGAGACGAGCTTAGCGCTGGCGCATTCATGAGTGGGCTAAAGCCCGAGCTCGCCCATATGATACGCGGACCAAGTTCTGGCTGGTTCTTGGATGATGCCCATCAAGGAGGTATTTTCTACAGCACTCCAGGTTGATGGCCATCAATGAGATCAGTGTGCCTACCTTGTCGCCTATACCTTCAGTCGATGTCTCTACCCTAGCTGCATCTACGAGATCTGGAGGTCCCATGAAGCCCTTCGGCAAGAGACCTACCTTCGTAAAGCCCAGAATGCTTCTCTCCATGCAAGTATTGCGGGAAGCTGACACATCCCTCTAACAAGTGTTGGAAGGAATTTGGGAAACCCCCATTGGTACTCGGTGCCTATGGGGGAAAATCCGCGCCTGCCACGACGAGCACTTCCACTCTCGCTATGATGTGTACTATCTCTAATGCCGCCTCATCTGCTGTAGGCTACCAGATCTCGGTTTCACCT